>NC_057711.1:117594485-117616259 GCF_004010195.1 Chiloscyllium plagiosum | reverse complement strand
CCAACACCACCCCCAACACCACCCCAAACCCATTCAACACTGCCATTCTCCCCCGCGTGTGGACCCCCCCGTCCACCACCTGCCCCTCTCTGGGGCAGCCAGACTGTACACCAACAACAAGACTGCTGGTGGTGCTGCTGCTGCTGCAGCTGCTTTTGTGGGGTAAGTCTCCAAATAGTACACACACACACACAAAACGTTTTACTGCAACCCTTTGACTGGTTCCACCTCTGCAATGTTAGAGAGATTATCTGGAGAAGGGGGGTTTAGGGTACATCCCTCTGCAGAACTCCAGGGAAAGTGTGAGGAGAGAGAGAGAGAGCAGGAGGTTAGTCATTTGGAGACTGAGCCTGTTTAATCACTGTAAACAAAAGACGCGATCACTATTGGAAACATGTCTTTGATTTAATGTTTCTATCGGGACTTCGAGATCTCCTTCGGATAATCTGGTTTTCGGATAATTGGTATTTGGATAATCGAGGTTCCTCTGTACCTGTATGTCTCTTTGGATCACTGCCATTTCTACTTTTCACCATTTCTCACCAACTTTCTTGCCAATCATTAGATAAACGTATAGATGAAAATGGAATAGTGTAGGATAGATAGGCTTCAGATTGGTTCCGAGCTGAAAATGTGTTGCTGGAAAAGCGCAGCAGGTCAGGCAGCATCCAAGGAGCAGGAGAATCGACGTTTCAGACATGAGCCCTTCTTCAGGATTGGTTCCACAGGTCGGCGCAACATTGAGGGCTGAAAGGCCTGTACTGCACTGTAATGTTCTATGTTCTAGAAGTATCCCTGTCTATTAATTCCAATTGTCTAAAATGCAATCCATTTGCCACAATTTTATCCATTTACATAATTTATCAATATCCACGGAATCTCTATTATGAATCTCCAGAATCTCTAACAACCCCACAATATTCAACATCTTGTGTTCCTTAAATTCTGATTTTAGTCAATCCAATATTAGTGTTGAGTCTTCAGCTGCCTAAGTCCTAAGCTCTGAAAATTCCTCTTTAAACCTCTTTGACTCTCTCCCCCCCGCTTAATTTGATTATCATTAGAAATTTCCACTAATTTGTCTCTTCACAGTCTTTAAAGAATGAACTAAAAGTAACTGTTGGATCTTTATTAAAGGATGAAGCAGATGATCTTCAGATTGTCCTGGTTAATGATGCAAATGTAGAGAGATTGGACCTCTGGGCTCAACAGGAGGTGGACAACATAACTTGAAACTATTAAAATGGCAGTGGTCATGATTTGGAGATGCCATTGTTGGACTGGGGTGTACAAAGTTAAAAATCACACTACACCAGGTTATAGTCCAACAGGTTTAATTGGAAGCACTAGCTTTCAGAGCGCTGCTCCTTCATCAGGTGGGTGCCATAACACCTGATGAAGGAGCAGTGCTCCGAAAGCCAATGCTTCCAATTAAACCTGTTGGATTATAACCTGGTGTTGTGTGATTTTTAAAAATGACAGTGAGTTTAGATAGACTCATGGCTGTAGATGGGGTGGGATAAGATAAGAGGAGAAAAAAAGTGTCAGAATATGTAAAAGTCAGTTCAGTGGGGCAGGAACAGGCTGAAATGATAGGTCTACTAGGGTAGACTTCTTGTAGTTCTTAGGATGGCTGATGGGGTGAATTTCTCTCAAGAAGCCAGCACGATCTGTGTAGGGAGCACCCAAGATGTGAAGTCAGCTCTTGTATATTATAGTTTGATGTGGGAAATATTGGAGGAAAACACAATCTGGAAGTCTTCAAAATCAGGAGAAACGTTTCAAACCGACTGCTCAAACCAATGAATAGTCTCTGGTTTTAAATTAGCAACATTTGAATTTCCTAGATTGCACTCTTTATATGTTAAAGGTAAATAACAAGACCTGACATGTCAGAATAGAGAAAATTATTTAATAATTTGAAGAAGTACAATGAAAATTAGAACTTAGAAAATATGACATCCTAGTTAATGGATTAATGCATAAGGATTATGAAAGTTACATACAGTTGTTGCTAAGATATTAGTCAACATCAATACATGAAAGAAAAATCAGAAATAGAAAGGCAGATCAAAGAGAAGACAAGGCAGGAAGACAGCCAAGGGAGTCAGAATACAGAGTGAATTAGGACTGATAGTCAAGATTTTTGTTTTAATTGTGTAGGGAACATGGAACATAATCATAATGGAGAAGCTCGAACTCCCTCTCAATCCTCTCTTGGACCTCACTACTTTGATAAGTGGGTGTATACCTTTGGGGAAATGGTAGCTCTTACTCCTGAATCATAAGTTCTGAGGAGGGAGTTGCACTGACAGGGACCATGTGTGAAAGAATTTGTGGAGCTGACTTAAAACTTTCTAAGTATGACTTTCTCTTCATATGCTGCCTGTGCTGAACAGACAGAAACTCCTCTACCTATGATGCCATTGGAGAGAATGCAGGGAAGAGTCAGAAGAACAGTACCAGAATTGATGAATTTCAATTATGTGGATAAGTTGGTGAATCTGAAGTTGCTTTCCCCGGAGGAGAGAAGATTAAGAGGAGATTTGATACTTGTGTTCGAAATCACAGAACTGTCTGTTCAGCATAGATAGAGAGAAACTACTCCCAATGGTGGAAGGATTGAGAGCACTGACAAAGGTAGATGGCAAAGGACAATGGTGACATAAGGAAAACATTTTATTGCAGCAAGCGGTTACGATCTGGAATGCAGAGCCCAAGAATGTAACAGAGGCAGGGTTAATTGTGGCTTTCAAAAGGAAATGGATAATTATCTGAGGAGTAAACATTTGCAGGGCCACAGGAAAAAGGCAGGGAGTGGAGCTAGGTGAGTTGCTCTTGCAGGAAACTGAACATATAGGCTGAAAGGCCTCCTCTTTGCTGTAACCATCCCATAATTCATCCCTTAAACATGTTTCCATATTCTCTATGTTTCGGCTGACAGGGTGGGCAAATAAAAAAATTTAGAATGGGATATATTGTAGGGTTAGAAGCCAAGGAGCCATGCTTAATAATGCAAGGATGGTTCCTAAACCCCTCTAATGTTTAGAGACTGGAACCTTGTAAAGAGGGATTAGATAAACAGAAACTAATTGCATTCACTTGTTAAGCATCTGCTAAGAGTAAATGGGGCTATGTTTTGTTATGTTGGTTCACTGGATACTTCTAGGGATTAACTTACTGATGTAATGAAGAATGCTACTGGCCAACATTCACTTCTTTGCTCAAATATCAACACACAACTAAAAATGCTCTTCTTTAAAAGAAAAGTAGTCTGATGCTTACAGATCATACTCTGAGATATTGCTGCCTTCTCACAAAGTAGTTCAACATATATTTAAGAAAACTGAATATACTTGGCACAAAATTCACTCAACAGTTCAAACCCCAAACTTAGCATGGTAGCGGTTTTCTAGAAATATATAATTGTGCCATATACAATTGCTAAGTAATTTTATGAGCTTCATTACTTTGAATAGTTTCCAAAGGAGGTAAAGTGTTCATCACAATGAATGGTCAGGAGCAAGCTCATTGAATTATGAATCCTAAAAAAACTTTTGACACTCATAATTGATGTTTGTGGACTTCAAGATTTGACTTACAGAATCACACAGTTGTTACAGCATAGATGGAGGCCACTTGGCCCATCATCACCACAGTAGCTCTCCAAATGAGCAACTCACCCAAAGCCTGTCTCTTATCTTTTCCCTATAACTTTGCATATTCTTTCTGTTCAGATTACAGTCTAAATTCTTCGATTGAATCTTCCAACTCTCAGGCAGTGCGTTCTACAGCGTAATCACTCATTGCATGCAAGTTGCGCTTAATGTCATTTTTGCTTCTTTGGCCAATTATCTTAAATCTGAACCATTCTGTTCTCAAAGAATTTCAAAACAATTTATTCCTTCTAGAGCTCTCATGTTCACTGCTACCAAATCTTCTCTCAACCTGCTTTTCTCCAAAGAGAACAATCTATTCACAGAACTAAAATCCCTCATCCCTGGAACCATTTTCATGACTTTTTTCAGCATCTTTTCCACTATTCTCATAATCTTCCTAAAGTGCATCACTCATAGATGAGCAGTCCAGTTCAGATCGAGCTTGTGTCTTTACACATTCAACATAATCTTGTTAGTTATTAATAAAGTCTATGATACTGTATACTTTAGTATGTGCTCTCTCCACCTGTCCTGCCACCTTCGGTGACTTGAGTACGTATGGATCCAGAGCTCTCTGTGCCTGTATCCCATTTAGCGTAGTAAGCTTTACTTTATACCATCTTTCCATGTTCTTCCTACTGAAATAAAGCACTTCCCATTTGTTCACAGTGAACTTCATCTGCAACTTATTCACACATTCCACCTACGCATCTCTGTCTTTCTGAAAGTCGACATTCTCCGACTCACAGATCATAACGCAGCAAGTCATGTCCTTTCATTAAGCACTGAGGGACTCAGTGCCTTTGATTGAGGGACTCCCCCTTTCCCAGGAGATACAAACTTGGCTGGGCAGTTTTGCCTGGTGTCTGCTTGCAGATGGGTTAATTCCCAATAATCATGGGATGAGACTCTTAAGCGAACATGAGTTGGCCACTTCTTAACCAGAACTTAATTTTGTAGGTGGGAATGCAGCAGAGTCCAGGTCTCCTAACATCCCTTCTACATATATGTCCTTTCTTCCAAGCATGTAATGAAAGGATAAAAGATTTCACTTATAACCCTTTGTAATTTTGTCATTTTTTTTAAGAACCCTATAGAGTGGAAGCAAGCCATTTGATCCACGCTGACCCTCTGTAAAGCATCCCACCCTCAAAACTGCATTTTCATGGCTAACTCACCCTACCTGCACAATACAGGACAATTTAGCATGGCAAATACACTTAACCTCCACATCTTTGGGCTCTGAGAGGAAACCCATGTAGAGAACATGCAAACTCCACACAGACAGTCACTTGAGGCTGGAATTGAACCCAGGTCCTTGGCACTGAGATAGCAGTGCCAACCACTGAGCCATCATGCTGCCATTTAAAGGCCTTTATTAGTTCACTTTTAGTCTTTGCTTTTCAGAAGAAAAATGTCTCTGACCAAAGTTGGCTGACCCAGGAAAAATCCTTGTACAAAGTTTGCATTCAGACTCAGAGTCATACAGCCCATAAACAGACCTTCAGCCCAACTTGTCCATGCTGAGCAGGTTTCCTAAACTGAACTAGTCCCATTTGCCTGCATTTGTCCAATATCCTTCTAAACCTTTCCTTTCCATGTACCTTGACCAAATGTCTGTTATTGTTGTAATTATACTCACTTCTACCACTTCCTCTGGCAGCTTGTTTTATACATGCACTTCCCTCTGTGTGAAAAGGTTGGCCCTCGGGTACCTTTTAAATCTTTCCTCTCTTACCTTAAAACTGTGTTTCTAAAAATTTTGGATGCCATTAGCCTGGAGAAAAGACCTTGGCTATTCACCTTATCTGTGCCCCTCATGATTTTCTATAAACCTCTATACGGTCACCCGTTCAGCCTCCTCTGCTCCCAAGATCCACAAGTCTGACCACGCTGGGCGAACCATTGCCTCAGCATGCTCCTGCCCCACTGAACTCACCTCTACCTACCTCGACACTGTCCTATCCCCCCAGTCCAGGAACTCCCCACATATGTTCGAGACACCACCCATGCCCTCAACCTCCTCCAAGACTTCCGTTTCCCCGGCCCCTAATGCCTCATCTTCACCATGGATATCCAATCCCTCTACACCTGCATCCACCATGACCAGGGCCTCCAAGCCCTCCATTTTGTCCTCTCCCAACGTCGCAAACAGTACCCTTCCACCGACACTCTCATTCATTTGGCTGAACTGGTCCTCACCCTCAACAATTTCTCCTTCAAATCCTCCCACTTCCTTCGGACCAAAGGGGTAGCCATGGGCACCCGTATGGGCCCCAGGTATGCCTGTCTCTTTGTTGGCTACATAGAACAGTCCATCTGCCGTAGTTACACCGACACCACTTCCCACCTCTTCCTCCGCTACATTGATGACTGCATTGGCGCCACCTCATGCTCCCGCGAGGAGGTTGAGCAATTCATCAACTTTACCAACACATTCCACCCTGACCTTAAATTTACCTGGACCATCTCTGACACCTCCCTCCCCTTCCTGGACCTCTCCATCTCCATCAGTGACGCCTCCTTCTTTAGAGACCACAATTTCCCTTCCCACATGATTAAAGATGAACTCCAATGCATCTCGTCCACATCCCACACCTCCGCCCTCAGACCCCACCTCTCCAACGTAACAAGGACAGAATTCTCCTGGTGCTCACCTTCCACCCTACCAACCTTCGCATAAACTAAATCATCCGCCGACGTTTCCGCCACCTCCAAATGGACCCCACCATCAGGGATATATTTCCCTCCCCACCCTTTTCCGCCTTCTGCAAAGACCATTCCCTCCGTGACTACCTAGTCAGGTCCATGCCCCAACAACCCACCGTCCCATCCTAGCACCTTCCCCTGCCACCGCAGGAATTGCAAAACCTGCACCCACACCTCCTCCTTCACCTCCATCCAAGGCCCCAAAGGAGCCTTCCACATCCATCAAAGTTTTACCTGCACATCCACCAATATTATTTACTGTATCCGTTGCTCCCGATGCGGTCTCCTCTGCACTAGGGAGACTGGACACCTCTTAGCAGAGCGCTTTAGGGAACATCTCTGGGACACCCACACCAACCAACCACACCACCCTGTGGCCCAACGTTTCAACTCCCCCTCCCACTCTGCCGAGGACATGGAGGTCCTGGGCCTCCTTCACAGCCGCTCCCTCACAACCCGATGCCTGGAGGAAGAACGCCTGACCTTCCGCCTCGGAACACTTCCACCCCAGGGCATCAATGTGGACTTCACCAGTTTCCTCATTTCCCCTTCCCCCACTGCTCCCACCCAGCTCAGCACTGTCCCCATGACTTGTCCTACCTCCTATCTTCCTTTCCACCTATCCACTCCACCTCCTCTCTGACCTATCACCTTCATCCCCACGCCCATTCACCCATTGTACTCTTTGCTACCTTCCCCCACCCTCCTCCCTGACCTATCACCTCCATCCCAACCACGATTCACCTATTATACTCTATGCTACTTTCTCCCCAACCCCATCCTCCTCTCATTTATCTCTCCATCCTGCAGGCACTCTGCCTCTATTCCTGATGAAGGGCCTTTGCCCGAAACATCAATTTTCCTACTCCTTGGATGCTACCTGAACTGCTGTGCTTTTCCAGCACCACTCTAATCTAGAATCCAGTGAAAAAATCCCCAGCCTATCCAACATCTCCTTATATCTCAAACCTGTCTTAGTAACTTCTTTTTTGCACCCTTTCCCGTTTAATAACATCTTCCGATAGCAGGGTGACCAGAATACTCCAAATATGACCTCATCAATGTCTTGTGTAGCCATCACATGACTTCCTGACTCCTGTACTCAATACTCTGACCGATGAAGGCAAGCATGCCAAACACCTTCTTTTCCCCTATGTCTACCTCTGAAAACACTTTCAAGGAACTATGTATCTGCATCCCTGGGCCTCTCTGTTCAACAACATTTAACAACTTTGTAAAATCCTGTCCCGGTTTATCTTATATTGCATTTTTCTAAATTAAATTCCATCTGTTATTCCTCAGCCTACTGGCCCAGTTGATCAAGATCTCATTGTACTCTTAGATAACCTTTTTCATCATACTGAGTCAATATTGTATTGACCTGTGTGGGTGTGAGTGAAGAATAAATAATGGCATTCACAAAATAATTAACTGCTTTGAATTCTCTTGTATGTATAATTGTACAGATTGGTTTCTCAAAAGCTTGTTGTTTTTGGCATCTTATTTCTATTACTTAGTCCCGTGGGCTAGTAATTCAGGCACCCACTTGATTCTCTGGTTCAAATTCTGCCATGACAGTTGCCATGACAATTTAATTAATTAATCAGCAATTGAAAGCTATCTCCCAGTAAAGGTGGCCATGAATCAATAATTGATTATCATAAAACTCTATTGCATTCACTGATTCCCTTATAAGGAAGAAACTTTGCTGTCCCTACCTGGTCTGACAGACATGTGACTCCTCAACCAGGGCTTTGGAGAGATTTTGGACCTGAATTCATCTGAGTCTGTCTTCTGAAGGTCAAAGTTGCCTCTCGTCCGAAAACAGAAGGAGGATGGTGTATAGTCGACATTTATCTGCTTTTGAGAGAGGCGTGCGCAGAAGAAACTGCTTCAGCAAATGGAGTGTAAATCCTCAGGAAGAATTATGTAGATCTTTATTAGAATTAGATTTATTGTCATGTTTACTCACGTACAGGAATACAAGAGTATCGTGAAAAATGTACAAAGCCACCACGCTACAGTGCCATCTTAAAATACAAAATACAAAACCAGAACGATTTTTAAAAGAACAAGAGAAGAAATAAAAGAAACAGAGCCAAAAGAAAAAGGAAAATGTTCAGTTCTTAAAGTCCTTTTCAAAAGAAAAGTAAGAAGTCCAGATTTTAAAGCCTTATCTCCCTGGGCCTAGCTCTGGCCTTGAGTTTCAGTCAGCCTCCTTCTGGGGCATGTTGTATTGATCACTTTTCGCTGCCTCTGGTCATTGCTGTCGTTGTTGCCTCTGGTCATCGGGAGGAGCTGAATCAGTTTCTTCTGCACACACCTCTCGCAAAAGCAGTCAAATGTCGACTGTACACTTTCTTCCTTCTTTTTTCAGATGAGAGGCAACTTTGATCTTCTGAAGACAGACTCAGATGAATTCAGGTCCAAATCTCTCCAAAGCCCTGGTTTCACGACTCACATGTCTGTTAGACCAGGTAAGGACAGCAAAGTTCCTTCCTTATAAGGGAATCAGTGAATGTAATAGAGTTTCATGACAATCAATTATTAATTCATGGCCACCATTACTGGGAGATAGCTTTCAATTGCTGATTAATTAATTAAATTGCCACACATGGTCAGGAGGGTAGGCCCACTCATGCCCTGCCAAAGACAGCGAGATAAGCTTTTAAGAGAAAAAAATTAAAAGAGCCAAAGTAAAGAGCAAAGATCTATGAGGGCAGGAGTGATTGAGTTGTGGTGTCTTTCAGGACCAGAGAAGAGGACAATGTTTGATTTTCTCTGTGTTTTCTTTACTCTATTCCTAATCTATTGACCCACCCATGAGAATACACCCTTCAGATTCTCAGCAATAAAGGACCATAGATCAAGTGAATTATTATCTCCACTCTAAGTTACCTGCATGAAAGTGCTGTGGCTTGTACTCCTGTGTTGTGTTCTATGAGCAAAATGAAGTTTGTCAAGTTTTGAGTATTTACCTGACACCACGTGACATCCTCAACTTCTGTTCCCAAGGAGTGAGTCTGGATAGGGACATGCGTTCAAATCCCACCATGGCAGGTGGTGAAATTTGAATCCAACAAAATCAAGAATTAAAAGTCAATCTAATTGGGACCATTTAACTATGTTGATTTGTTATGAAACCCATCTGGACCTTCAGGGAAGGAAATCTGCTGTCCTGGCCTAGCATGGCCTATATATGACTTCAGGCCCACAGAGGTGTGGTTAAATCTTAACTGCTGCTCTGAAATGGGCACTCAGTTCAAGGACAATTAAGATTGGCCAACAAATGCTGTCCTTGTCAACAACACACACATCCCACGTACAAACAGATGTGTATAAGTCTCCACAATTTGGTGCCATTTTAATTACATAAATTATAGAAAGAAAAGGTAGAAGACAGAGGGCGGTGGTGGAGGGTTGTTTTTCAGACTGGAGGCCTGTGACCAGTGGAGTGCCACAGGGATCGGTGCTGGGTCCACTGCTTTTCATCATTTATGTAAATGATTTGGATGTGAGCATAAGAGGTATAGTTAGTAAGTTTGCAGATGACACCAAAATTGGAGGTGTAGTAGACAGCAAAGAAGGCTACCTCAGATTACAATGGGATCTTGATCAGATGGGCCAATGGGCTGAGAAGTGGCAGATGGAGTTTAATTTAGATAAATGCATTTTGGTGCTGCATTTTGGGAAAGCAAATCTGAGCAGGACCTATACACTTAATGGTAAGGAATGTTGCTGACCAAAGAGACCTTGGAGTGCAGGTTCATAGCTCCTTCAAAAAAGAGTTGCAGGGTGATAGGATAGTGAAGAAGGCATTTGGTATGCTTTCCTTTATTGGTCAGAGTATTGAGTACAGGAATTGGGAGGTCATGTTGCAGCTGTACAGGACATTGGTTAGGCCACTTTTGGAATATTGCGTGCAATTCTGGTCTCCTTCCTATCGGAAAGATGTTGTGAAACTTGAAAGGGTTCAGAAAAAAATTACAAGGATGTTACCAAGGTTAGACGATTTGAACTATAGGGAGAGGCTGAATAGGCTGGGCCTATTTTCCTTGGAGTGTCAGAGGCTGAGAGGTGACCTTATAGAGGTTTATAAAATCATGAGGGGCATGGATAGGATAAATAGACAAAGTCTCTTCCCTGGGGTGGGGGGAATCCAGGACTAGAGGACATAGATTTAGGGTGAGAAGGGAAAGATATAAATGAGACCTAAGGGGCAACGTTTTCAAGCAGAGGGGGTATGTGTATGGAATGAGCTGCCAGAGGAAGCGGTGGAGGTTAGTAAAATTGCAACATTTAAAAGGCATCTGGATGGGTATATGAATAGAAAGGATTTGGAGGGATATGGGCTGGGTGCTGGCAGGTGGGACTAGATTGGGTTGGGATATCTGGTCGGCAAGGACGGGTTGGACCAAAGGGTCTGTTTCCATGCTGTACATCTCTATAACTCTGACTCTAAGTAATCAAGACAAAGTTAGGGCAAAGTTCACCTTTTGTTCCCTCCCTGACTTCTGGGCTTCTGGAGTGGTTACGGGATGCAAATGCCTAAGCTACCACCAAGGTTGCCAAAGCAAGGATCTCCAGGCCGGACACACCACACTGGCACTGCCAAAGCCAACACTAAAGTCTCTGCATCGCCACTACAGCAAGGAGGGACAGCCTGGACACACCAAGTCACTGAGACTGCAGCCATTGCTCCAGCTGTCGCCATTTCAGTTGGCATCCGAAGCCGCCACATTGCCCAAGGAAAAAGCCCAGAACCACCATGCCACCACCGCTATAGCCACCGCTGAAACAGTCGCAGCACCACCACAATGAATGGACCAGACCCACCAGTGACAATGCCTTCGATAAAGCTATGGCCACAAGGAACGAGCATCTGGATCCACCACTCTGCCACAGCAGGCCTTTGCAACCATCTTCCTCCACTGCAGAAAACAAGAAAAGGTCAACTTTGATACAAAAGGGAAATGAAGAAACAAAAACAAAACAAAAGAACAAAGAATGCTGCTGGCTAGGTTAGCAGGAGTGTACATCACAGAGCCCAGACACTTCTTACCCTGTCACTGCTGCCATCTTGAGAAATACTCTGCCCTGCCTGTTACACCTGGATCTTGCTGTGCCACTGATATCCTTGTCCTCTGCTGCCTGCAGTGGCATCAGGCCGCTGACTGGTCAACAGCTTCAGGCAGGGGGTGGCATTGCTGTCCCAGTAAATGATCCATCAAAAAAACTCACCGCCTGACCCTTCTAGTTGTTGAGAGACGACAGACCCCATAGATATTCTCTGTTCACAGTAAATGGGGGTGTTGTTTGTGATTTTTGTGCCCAACACTACACTTAGAAAGAAAGCAAAAGACTGAATAAAATTAGGCAACCTAGTCTCTCCCTTAGGTAGTCCCTTGTGGTCAAGGATGAGCTGCTTCTACATTAGAAATGAGTTCTCAGGTGAATGAAGAGTCCTATAGTCTCTGTCTGTGTGGGACATATAGTAATTGGATGCCATGGTCACCTGGGCTCCTTTCTCTGTCAATACCTTGTTTCAGCCCATCATCAGCAATGAGACTCAAGGTGTGCAGGTCCTTCTTGGGCTGGGGTTTTCCAGAGATCTGTGGGGACTTGCATTTTTTCAAGGAGGCTTTGGGGTTGTCTCTGAAGCACTTCATTTGCCCTCCTGGGGTTCACTTTCCATAAGTGCACAGTAAGCTTCCACAAACAGCAATCAAGCAAATGACATGGGTAATCTGTAGTGCTGAGTGATAAATATTGAGCTAGACTGTGGGGGAGAACCTTACTTCTTCAAATAATGACATAGAGTGTATCTACCTAAGAGGGAAGACAGGGCATGGTTTAACATCCCATCCAGAAGATGGAAATGATGGTCTAGTGTTGAAAATATAGTCAGGACAACCCACACCACAGGCAACTATTCGCATCAAATTACTGCATGGACCAAAATGGTGGTGACTGCATCTTGATTGCAGAATGTGGAATGATTTTACTGAAAAGAGTTTCTTTCTTCTGATGCAGAGCAAGTTCCTTGTTGTGCCTCGAAACAGGTTATGCCTGCTCCTGAGTTTTACCTTCTGGACTGGGATAATGTACTGAAACACAGAGACAACAAAAAACAACACACACTGTCTTTACTCCTCTCACATTTTACAGGTGAATTTACCTATAATCTCTTCAGCATAATGCTGGTGCTGTTTCTCCAAATGAAGTATTAGCTGATAATGTTATGTCAGTACAGAAGCCTGAGTTGACGTCTGAGCAACTAAGTGGCACTTCCAGAGATTAGCTGGTCAGCTGGAAACAGTATTTTCATCAGGCAGGTCTGAGAGTTGCAAAACTCCCTAACCAAGAACAATGCATACTCCAAGGAGTTAATGCAGTGTGGAATCACAAAGCATGGCTTTTGTTAACAATGTGGTCTTAGCTAAGGATTTGATTGATTTGTTAGAATGTCAAAGGAATGAATCTGTCCTCCTATTTGCAAGCTCACTGAGAGCTAATAGTGAGCTCGGAAGTGAAAGATGCTAGATGTTATCTGTGTTTTTTTTTAACAGCAAACAGAGAGAATTTACAATAAACATATTTGTAAAAAAGACTAAGTATATGTGTTATTCTGCTGACATATTATAGGTAAGCCACAAGAGCTACCATGGATAACTCCTATATTGTGAGCACAGCTTTGTCTATCTATAGACAGACATACTCACCTTGTAGAAGGAATTCCTTAGATGAGAGGTTGTCATAGAAGGAAAGATTGATTACAATGGGATTTAGTAACATGAGAAGTGATCTCATTAAAAAATGTACATTTTTTATATGGCTTTACAGTGTAGATACTATAAGGCTCTTTCTCTGGGTTAACCAGATCTAGACCCATAAAGTGTCCTGGGTCATCATCTATCTCCCAATCAATACCACTAAATTGATTATTTAATAATTTATCACAGAGCTGTTTCTTTTGTCCATCTTGGCTGCTGCACAAAGTTACTGTAAAATCATTTCTAAGGGGAGGGGCATGAATTGGTACTAAATTGGCAAAGGGTCTTGAGGAGTGGGTGGAGGGTGCAAAGTTGGAATGGATATCATTGATGCTATGACATGTGAGTAGGGATGAAGGTTGGAGGTTTGGTTTGTGTTTCATTGGGTATTTTTATATCTTGGAAGAAGTGACAGTGCACTGAGGTAGGCCTTCCACTCAATCAATTCATGCACCTGGCAGCTTTCATAATGCTTCCAGGATTGACCTCCACCATATGGCACAGTGGCTCAATGGTTAGCACTGCTGCCTCATAGCATCAGAGACCCAGGTTTGATTCCAGCTGTGGGCGACTGTCTGTGTGGAGTTTGTACATTCTCTCCATATCTGTGCGGGTTTCCTCCGGGTGCTCCGGTTTCCTCCCACAATCCAAAGATGTGTAAGTTAGGTGAATTGGCCATGCTAAATTGCCCATAGTGTTCAGGGATATGGGGGTTAGGTGCATTAGTCAGGGGTAAATGTAGAGTAATGGGGAATGGGCATAGGTAGAGTACTCTTCAGAGGGTCGGTGCATACTGTTTCCATAGTATAAGAGTTCTATGATCTATTACCCAGAAAATCCAGCCCTTGGAACAGAAACCTGAAGAACTGGAGCACTTTCTCCCAGATCAGGTTTGTGGAGCTGGAGTAGCCGTAACCCTGCATTCCCATCCTAGATGACAAATTCAGGCCAAAGGGTTATTGGTTCATTCAATTTCAATTCAACTCCACTTTCCTGACCTATTCCTAAATCCCTCAATTCCCTTAGGTCTCAAAAATCTATTGATTGTGCTTAACCTGTTAAATAAAAAGATCACATTTTAGAGGGTAAACATCCTCTGAGTGTCTCAGCCTTCTACATCCACCCGAGAGGACAGACAGGGCCATGGTTTAACATCTCACTGACCTCTGACAGTGTAGCATTTCTTTAGCATTGCACAAGGAGCTTTAGTCTAGATTTTCAAGCTCGAGTCTCTGGAATGGAAGACTACTACAGCTGGCAAGTTAGACTTCAAGTTACATGGACATCAATACAATGAATATTAGTCTCACCAATGTTCCAAACATTGTTAATAGCAGTGAGCTTACAATGAATCCCTGTTCGTGTTGCTATGAACCCTCCATTTCTTTCTAAGTGTTTAACACTTTTTTTTGCACGACGTATGTGGAGACTGCAGAATTCTATTGTACTGGTAAGTAATCAATGAAAGTTAGTTTGCAGGTACAGGAAGTGATTAGGAAGGAAACTGGAATGTTGGCATTTATTGTAAGGAAAATGGAATATAAAAGTAGAAGTGTCTTATGTCAGCTGTACAGTGCATTGATGAGACCAAATTTAGAGTACTGTGTATGGTTTTGTTTTCCCTACATAAAGAAAATAATTGAAGAAGCAGTAGTTCAGTAACTCCCAGGATGAATGGATTATTTTATGAGGAAAAATTGAACAGGTTGGGCTTATGCCCATCATAGTTTAGCAGAATGAAAGAATAAATTATTGAATCAATGATTCAATTGAACCGTGGTTCAATGCAGGTTGCAGGAGGGCAGACCAGAAATAGCACCAGCCGAAAAGTGAGATGTCAACTTAATGAAACTACAAAACAGGAGTACTGGCCAACCAGTCTAAGCAGCAAGTGATAGACAGAGCTAAATGTTCCCACAACCAATGGATCAGATCTAAACTCTACAGTCATGCCACATCCAATTTTGAATCATGGTGAACAATTAATCGGCTCACTGGATGAGACACCACAAATATCCCCATCATATTGACAGGAGAGCCAAGCATATCACTGCAAAAGATAAGGATAAAGCCTTCTCTGCAACCTTCAGGCAGAAGTGCTGAGTGGATGATCCCTTTCAGCCTTCTTCAGAGGTCCCTTGCATCACAGATGCCAATCTTCAGCCAATTCAATTCACTGCACATGATATCAAGAAATGGTTCGAGGCCCTGGATCCTGCAAAGGCTAAGGGCACTGACAACATTCTGACAATAGCCCTGAAGACTTGTGTTCCACAACTTGCTGCACCCCTCACCAAGCTGTTACAATATAGCTGTTACACTGGCCTCTTCCCAACAATGTGGAAAATTGTCCAGGTATGTCCTGTACACAAAATGTGAGACAAATCTGACCCAACCGATTACCAACCCAACAATCTACACCTGATGAGAAAAGTGGTGAAAGGTGTCTTCACCAGTGCTATCAAGCAACACCAGCTCAAGAACAACCTGTTTACTGGTGCCTGGTTTGGGATCTGCCAGGGCTATTCAATTCCTGACCTCATTACAGCCTTGGTTCAACCATGGGAAAAAAAAGCTGCATTCCAGAGGGGAGATGAGAATGACTACCCTTAACATCAAGCCCGCATTTAGCCAACTGTGGCAAGAAGGAGCTCTTGAAAACTGTTGTTAATTGGAATCATGAAGAATACCTGGCACATAGGAAGATGGTTGTGATTATTGGAGGTCAGCCATTTCAGCTTCAGGTATTCTTCAGGGTAGTGTCTTATACCCAATCATCTTCAGCTGTTTTATCAATGTCCTTCCCAACATCATAAGGTCATGGGAATGTTTGCTGATGATCATACAATGTTCAGCAACAGTTGCGACTCCTCACGTACTGAAGCAGTCCGTGTCCAAATGCAGCAAGATATGGAAAACATCCAGGCTGAGACTGACAAGCACAAGTAACATTCATGCAGCACAAATGCCAGACAATGATCATCACCAATAAAAGACAATGTAACCACTGCCCTTTGACATTGAATGGCATTGTCATTACTGAATTCTCCACTAGCAACATGCTGGGGGCAATAATTGACCAGAAATTGTACTGAAACTCACTACATAAGCACAGTGGCTACAAGAGCAAGTCAGAGGCTAGGAATACTGCAGTGAGTAACTCACCTCCTGACTCCCCAAAGTCTTGCCACCATTTAGAATGTAAAAGTTAGAAGAGTGATGGAACCCTCCCCATTTGCCTGGATGAGTGCAGTTCCAGCAACACTCAACAAGCTTGAATAAATGCTAGCCCAGCTAGTGATGCCAACATCCCATGAGTAAGATTTAAGAAACAAAATCTAAGAAAACCTGACAGAGTGAATATCACATTACAATTTTCCTTGTGGGGGCAGTCCACAACTAAAACAAAAAGCAACCAGAACTGTGCACAATACTCCAGAAGATGCCTCACCCACATTCTATACAACTTCAACATGACTTCCCAACTCCTATACCCAAACCTCTGAGCAATGAAGGCAAGCGTGCTAAACACCTTTTTAACATCCCATCTACATGTGATGCAAACTTCAAAGAATTATGTACCTGAACCCAAAGGTCTGTCTATTCCAAACACTACCCTAGGCCCTATTTTTAAATTGTATAAGTCCTGCCCTTGTTTGTTTTACCAAAATGCAAAACCTTAGATGTATTCAAATTGAACTCCACCTGCCACTCCTCAACCCATTGACCCAAAAAAACAATCAAAATTTCTTTGTAATCTTAGATAATGCTTTTCACTGACAATTAAAACACCAATTTTGCTGTCTTCTGCAAACTCATTGAGAATGCCTTCCATATTCTCATTTAAACCACTTGTGTAAATAACAAACAAAAGCAGACACAGCACTAATCCCCATGGTACACCACTGGTAACAGAACTCCTGTCCAAAAAAAAATCTTCCACCGCCATTCTCTGTCACCTGCCATTAAGGCAATTTTATATCGAATTGGCCAGCTCACCCTGAATCCATGTGATCTAACTTTACTAATTAACCCAAGGAAATAATGTCTACCATTCTGCCCTCATCAATCTTCTTGGCTATTTCCTTAAAAAAACTCAATCAGGTTTGTGAGACATGGTTTCCCTCCCTCAAAACCATGCTGACTATCCTTAATCATTCCTATTCCCATTAGATAGTTGCCAATCCACTGAATTCCCACACCTCCACACACCTCCTCCACACAACCTCCTTCTCCACACACACCTCCTCCTCCACACACACCTCCACACACCTCCTCCACACACCTCCACCTCCACACACACCTCCTCCTCCACACGCACCTCCTCCTCCACACTCCTCCTCCACACACCTCCTCCTCCACACGCACCTCCTCCTCCACACACACACCTCCTCCTCCACACACTCCTCCTCCTCCTCACTCACTCACTCACTCTCACATATACATACATACACACACACGCACACACACGCAGTGGAGAATGGGACATTGAATTTATTCAAGATCGAGTTAGATAACAAGGTTAAACAAGGGAATGAAGGATTTTGAGTGGCAGGTAG
Organism: Chiloscyllium plagiosum; assembly: GCF_004010195.1. Taxonomy (NCBI): domain Eukaryota; kingdom Metazoa; phylum Chordata; class Chondrichthyes; order Orectolobiformes; family Hemiscylliidae; genus Chiloscyllium; species Chiloscyllium plagiosum. Next base: position 117,598,559 of record NC_057711.1, on the reverse strand, counting down.
GGAGTTGAATGGGGTGATAATTAGACCAGTCAAGATCTTACTGAATAGTGGAGTAGACTTGAGGAGCCAAATGCCTATTCCTGCTCCTAATTCTTATTCTTATTCTTATTCTTGTGATAAACCTATAAGAGTGTTAGAGCAACCTACAAACTCAAACCCTTTTGTATGAAGTAAAACTTTACCAAATTGGTAATCTCTGGTGCATAAACCTTGTTTAAAAAGATTCATAGAGAGCAATTTGCGTTTTGTTTTTTTCATGCTTCTAAGCACTCATCAAAAGGTGCGCTTCTTTTGATTTAAAGGCTCAACTATTAACCCCTGGAAACCATATTGAAACCTTCCTTTATTTATTAAATAATAAGAACATGAACATGAATTTATTGAATGATCTCCCTCCCCACCCCCCCACTCCATTGCCATTGAGAGAATATCATCTAAACAACACGGTTAATATTTTTTAGAAGGTAAGGCTAAAAATATATGAAAATTAGTTCAAAATTCTTTTCTAAATATCAACTCTTTTAGCACTGATCTATGCATTGCCATTTATGTTTAAAAGAGAGATTATGGGATTAACTGTTCCAGTTGCACATTTCTTCATTTTCCTTGATTGAGTTGTTATTACAAGTCTATTTTTATTCTGACAGTTTAGTCACAGCACATGACTAAACTGAAACCTGCCAAAGTAATGAGATCCACCTAATCTGTGCTGTCAACTTGTTATGGATGAAGGATTTTCTTCTGTCATTTTTATGGCTTTGAATTGACTTCTTTTAAAAAGCATTCATTTGGTGTAAGAATGCCAATAGTTAATGCCATTGTCATGCTGAGATTTTTGAACTGAATCCAGCCATGTAGCGCCGTGAGTTTAAAAGGCCCAGCCTACTTGGCAACATAGGCCTGAATCATGCCTTCCACCCCTTCATTGTCTCTGACAAGTACATCAAAACTATATTATAGAAACAGGTCATGTGGCCCAAATTGTCCACGGTACTGTTTATATTTAACCGGAGTCTCTTCCCACACTTCTCCAGCATATCCTTTTAATTCTTTCTCCCTCACATAATTAACCAGCTTCCCCTTTCATGTGTCTACTTTGTTTTCCTCAAGTATTTTCTGTGTTAGTGAGTTCCGTATTCTCACCACTCTCTGGATTAACAAGTCCATCCTGAATTCCCTATTGGATTTATTGATGGCCTGACATCACTGCAGCAGTTCCTCAGGGTAGTACCCTAGGCCCAACCACCTCCTGTTGTTTCATCAATGAGCTTCCCTCAACAGGGATGGAAGTGGTTGGGCAGAGAGATATTTGCTGGGGATTGCCCAATGTTTAGTGCTATTTTTAATTCCACAGATACTAAAGCAGACCATGTCCAAGATCCGGATGACTTTCAGACTTAATTTGATGAGCGGCAAGTAATGTTTGCAATACCTTTTAGAATTAGATTTATTGCCATGAGTATTCAAATACAAAGCATAGCAGTACAATGAAATGTATACATTGTCACCACACAAAGTACCTAGGTATATACCTTGGGTACTAGAATAGATTAGGTACAAAAATAGAGAAATAAAGAGAAAAGCTAAAATACCTACACGACAGTTCTTCAGTATAAGTTAGGAAGTCAAAGAAATGAAGTTTGAAGATAATCACTATAGTCATTCTATACCTGCAGTCCCTCCATGCTGTAGGCTTTCAACACGTGATCTCACTCTCCCCGCATAGCTGGACTCGAGATCTGTGTCAGGCTGACCACACTGGGACCCAGTCCAATGGCCAACCCCTTTGGGTCCACAGCCCGTCCCCTGCTCTCTTCACAAGTCAAGATAGGTTAAAAAAAGATACAAAATATTAAAAAAGAAAAGGAAAACAAGAGACGCAGATGGAAAGGCCAAGCCCCAGGCTGAGCCTGGATGCTGACTAGTCGGCTGTTGCCATCTTGATTCTGGCATCTAAGTGCCAGGCAATGACCATTTCCAATAACAAAGACCAACCATCTCTTCCCTTGATATTCAATGACTTTACCATTCAGCATCAGAACTCTCTTCAAACTGACAGGATACCTTGTCCTCCTTTGGCCAGAGCTCTCTGTCACTCTTACATTGAAGGTGGGGAAGGTTCTGTGGCTTCCTGCTGGTATTCTTTCTCCTCCTGCTGCCACTCATTGTCCAGACTGTCAGTCCTGTCAAGAGATACATACGAATACCTTTAAAAAGGAAAAATAAAAATAAAACATTGCAAGCAATCAGATCTGGCAACAGTTTGGAGCAAAAAACAAATGATATGTTTCTGGTTGTTGACCTGTCAACAGAACTCGGAAAAAGTTAGTTACTGTAATAGATTTTGAACACATAAAAGGAGGGAGGGATAAAGAAGAACAAAAGGAAATATTTGAGCTAGGGTGGAGGAAGGTAAGGCTAAATAATGAATGTTTCATGATACAAAAGCCAAAGGGGTGGGAATGGTTTAAGTGAAGAAACAGAATTTGGGTCTAGAAAAGGTATGAATGACAGGAAAGCTGCTGTTTAAATGCAAAGTAAAAGGATTGAAAATGAAACAAGAGAATTGAATGGAACAGTAAAAATTGAGGTAACAAAATGGAAGCAGTGGTCATGATCTAAAGTTGTTGAGATGTTGCCCGGCTCAAAATGTTGTACAAAGCTCAGGTGCTGTTCCTCAAGCCTATATTGAACTTCATTGAAATACTGTTGCAGGCACAGGAAAGGTCAGAGAAAAAACAAGATGGAGAACTGAAACGACAGTCACCTGGAAACTTAGGGTAATGTTTGCAGATCGAATAGAGTTACTCCAAAAATCAGACACCCAATCAACTACCAAGTGTGGAGGAGTGCTTATTGTGAGCAGTGTCATAGAGTCATAGAGTGAAGGCAGTATATCAAATTAATTTTAAAATGTAGGTTTGATTACCTTTTTGGTATTCTCAGCATGGCCTCAGAAGGACATGTTGCCAGTCCTGACGCTGTCAGCATCTCTGCTCCCTTGCCATCCCCCTGAGCAAATAACACCCCCAATCCAGCAGGTTAACGGGATCTATCCATCCTTATTAGCAACTGTGATGCTGTGGTACACAGCCAAATCCTTATGATTCTTGAATAATGAAAGTTTCCAATTACAAGCACACAAGAGTCTCACATGAACAAAACTCTTTGCATACCTATTCATTTGAATAGATACAGGGAGCATCTCACTGGAGCGTCAGAATTAGTGGAAACTTCAATCAAGAAAAGTAGCATGATTGATGATTTGCCTCGCAAAATAATTAATTGCATTATTGTGTCCAGAATTAAAATCAACACCTTAATCACATTTGCAACTTTGTTCTATAGTTTCCACTTCTCTTTAAACCTTCTTGAGGCTGAATTGTAAGAAATTCACTGACACTACCTAACCTGCACATTGGTTTCACATTGCATAATTTCAGCTCAGGTTAAATTTTAGTCAGTCCCGTTAACCTGCTGCATCTAATTATATTGTAACAATGCTTGAGATGTTGCCCGGCTCAAAATGTTGTACAAAGCTCAGGTGCGGTTCCTCAAGCCTATATTGAACTTCATTGAAATACTGTAGCAGGCACAGGAAAGGTCAGAGAAAGAACAAGATGGAGAACTGAAACGACAGTCACCTGGAAACAGAGTAATGCTTTCAGGTTGCAGCTCCTGCTTAGTTCTTCAAGTTTCCAAAATTGAAAGATATGGTTTAATGGAATATAGAGTCCCGGCATAAAGACCTTGTCTATTTAGCCTATCCATGCCCCTTATGATTTTCTAAACCTCTACAAGGTCACCCCTGAGCCTCCAATGCTCCAGTGAAAATAGCTCCAGCCTATTCTGCCTCTCCCTATAGCTTAAACCCTCCAATCCTGGCAACATCCTTGTAAATCTTTTCTCAACCTTTTCAAGCTTGAAACGGTTAAAAGTGGATAAATCCCCAGGACCTGATCAGGTGTACCCGAGAAATCTGTGGGAAGCTAGAGAAGTGATTGCTGGGCCTCTTGCTGAGATATTTGTGTCATCGATAGTCACAGGTGAGGTGCCAGAAGACTGGAGGTTGGC
>NC_057711.1:117572563-117593725 GCF_004010195.1 Chiloscyllium plagiosum | reverse complement strand
CAGGTTGGGTCTGTTTTCCCTGGAGCGTCGGAGGCTGAGGGGTGACCTTATAGAGGTTTACAAAATTATGAGGGGCATAGATAGGATAAATAGACAAAGTCTTTTCCCTGGGGTCAGGGAGTCCAGAACTAGAGGGCATAGGTTTAGGGTGAGAGGGGAAAGATATAAAAGAGACCGAAGGGGCAACATTTTCACGCAGAGGGTTGTACGTGTATGGAATGAGCTGCCAGAGGATGTGGTGGAGGCTGGGACAATTGCAACATTTAAGAGGCATATGAATAGGAAGGGTTTGGAGGGAAATGGGCTGGGTCCTGGCAGGTGGGACTAGATTGGGTTGGGATATCTGGTCGGCATGGACGGGTTAGACCGAAGGGTCTGTTTCCACTCTGTACATCTCTATGACTCTATGACTCTAAGTTTCACAACATCCTTCCTATAGCAGGGAGACCAAAATACCTTCAAAATGAAGGTACATTGAGATTATGTTTTAAAATTAACTATGTGTACTGAGTTGATGTGTGTCATATGTGAGGTGGCACGGTTGCTCTGTGGTTGCCTCATAGCACCAGGGATCTGGGTTCAATTCCAGCCTTGGGCCACTATCTGTGTGGAATGTGCACATTCTCCATGTGTCTGTGTGGGTTTCCTCTGGTTTCCTCCCACAATCCAAAAATGTGCAGGTTAGGTCAATTGGCCATGCCTAATTGCCCATTGTTAGGGGTAAATATAAGGTTATAAGATAGTGGTCTGGGTAGGTTACTCTTTGGAGGGTCGGTGTGGACTTGTTGGGCCAAAGGGCCTGTTTCTACACTGTAGGGATACTATGGATGATATTCCCAAATCCATATAAATAGGTGTTCAATTGCATTATATACCCTATTCCCACTGGGACATGGCCCACACCCACATTTGAACATCTTCGGCTAAAACCAATACAAGAAGAGACTTTTCATATACATTCAAGGCTGACATTGAGGTAATGCTGCTTTGTCAGAGGTGCCAACTTTGGAATGAGATGTTCAATTGTGGAACTATCTACTTTCTCAGGTGGATGTGAGCAACTCATGGTACTGTTCTGAGAAAGCAAAATGAGTTCTCCCTCATGTCTTCATTGATATTAATTCCTCAATTACCATTGCAAAAAAACTGGATTAACCAATGATCACATTGCTGCTGGTGGGATTTTGCTGCCAATTATTTCTATTATACAACACTGACTGAAATTGAGCAATCAGGTAACCACAAAAGACGTTCTACAAAGCTAATGTTTTTTTGTTTGTACCTGGCCAGATGGAGCCACTCCATTGGAAAATTAGTTTCCAGTTTCCCAGCCAACAGAAATGGCTTTGCCACTCCAGCTAGTATTACTGAATCCAGCAGACTAGTCAGGTATGAACACTGAGGTAAAAACAGTAACTGCAGATGCTGGAAACCAGATTCTGGATTAGTGGTGCTGGAAGAGCACAGCAGTTCAGGCAGCATCCAAGGAGCAGCGAACCTTGGATGCTGCCTGAACTGCTGTGCTCTTCCAGCACCACTAATCCAGAACCAAGTATGAACACTGCCTGCCCCAGTATCAGATTAACCTGCCTCATATAGGGTATTGATTAATTGACATGTTAGTCAATTGGAATTTCAATGACTCCAATAAAATATTCAATCTCTGTTCAGGTCCTCGTTAAAAGTCTATTGACTAGAAATTTGGTGGTCATTGTTTTCAAGGCACAAAACAGGCTCCTAAATATCCAATAATGGTGGATGCCAGTAATGGACTGACCACTATTGTGATCAAAAAGGAAAGACACCAGTGTGCAAGCCAGGTGTGAGGCCTTTGTAGAACTGTTTTCAATGACTTTGCATATTTGGGTGAACCTGTGTATGAGAAAACTAGGCCGAGCCCGACCTAACCTATGCCCCTCAAAAGGGCCCATACCAAAGAAAGATAAGTTTAGAATGTTAAGCACGGAGTCAGGTGATGCAGTTCAGCTCTTAATTCCATTGCTGTGTGAAAAACACCGATAGCCACCCATTGTCTGCCCCAGCCCTCCAATGGTCTCTTCATATAAATCCCCATTCAGTCCCTACCCACCTCCCACCCCACCCCGCCCTTTAAACACTTTTCAACCTTCTTTCCCATCAGTCGCAGTTTAAGTCTAATATCGCAATTGTAAGCTGGTTGACTAATTATTTTCTCAACAATTGAGCTGTGTTTTAAACGAAAGAGAAATATTCATGCTGAATGCTTTCCTCGTCTGAAAAGTCAAGCTGTCATTCTCGGTGACAGCAAGTTTGATCTATGAGAGAGAAGCAATGGAACTGAGCTTCCACCCTGTTGATTGACAATATGCAGAGTTATGAGGCATCTGTTCCAACAGGTCCAACATACTGTTGAGGTACAGGCAAATTTTCATAACTGAATCATTAGCATGTAGTGTGTACAGACTTGTAGGAAAAGATGACTGAGAAAACTTTTTTTTTGGAATACCAACCCTATTTCAATACCTGAAGATCCAAAAAAAGTCTTGTTTCTGCCTTTTGACATTTATTTGACCTTCGCCTAACAGAGTTTGTCGGGTCTTTCCCTCCAGGTTTGCAAGTGGTTTAATAAATATTTTGGTTGTTCTTGTTTCTTGTCAAATACTGTATACTGTTTAATTAGCACAACCACAAACTGCACCTATATAGCACCTTTAACATTAAAAATTATCACAAGGCACTTGGCTCGAATGCCATCAAACAAAATTTGATAGTGAGCACCACAGGAAAATATTATACAGGCGATCAAAAGCTTAGTCAGAGGTAGGCTTTAAGGAGTGTCATAAGGGAGGACAGAGGTGAGGTGCAGATATTTGGGGTAGGAATTCAAGTGCTTAGGGTTCAGTCAACTGAAAAAAAGCTGAGAAAAATGGAGTAATTAAAGTCAGGGGTGCACTAGACATCAGATTTAAAGCAGCACAGATATCTTGCAGAGTTGTTAGGGCTGGATGAGATTAGAGGCAGGGAATGGTGATGTCATGGAGGTACTTGAAAACAGATGAGAATTTAAAATTGCATGTTGGTTAGCTGGGCAGGAAGCTCAAGTAGAATGAGCAAATGGATCCTGGGATCAGTAAGGCCAGAGACAACTGAATTTTGGATCACCTCAAAGTTATAGAGAGTGGAAAGCTGACAAGGAGTATATCGGAATGGTCAAGTCTAGACGTAATCAAGGTGTGGATGAAGGTTTCAGCAACTGTAATAGGGAGTAAGGAGGTTTGAGAGGTTTTGGCTGGCTTAAGAGTGGACAAATCCTCAGTGCTGGATGAGGTTTAGTAAATTTAGAAGATTAGAAGAGATTTGAGGAAAACTATTTTCACCCAAAGGGTGATGGGAACTTGGAATGCAAAGCCCAGGTGCTTAGTTGAGACAGGAAACTCACAATCTTTAAAAAGGATTGATATGAGCATTTGAAATGTCATAACATTCAAAGCTAAGAAGAGCTGAGTGCTGGGAGGTGGGGCTACTGTAAATTGACAGTAGTTTTGTTGGTACCTGAAGGGCCTCTGCTGCACAGTATCATTGTATGATACTGATGTGCAGAGACAGGGGTGATGTTGGACAATGTTACAGGGATCAGGAATAATCAGCCTCTGTGGTGGAGCAGATGTGTAAACTGGAATTTCATCTTGGGGTGAAACACGAAACTAAGGTTACAAGCAGGTTTAGTCTCAGACGCAGTTCAAGAAACTGCATCTTGTTTATACTAAAAAGCTATTCTCATTAGAACAGAAGTTGCTATCTTTGCACACACTAGCTCACGTAAGTCCATGAAGAGCACTTAGAATATACAGATAACAGTACACACATCAGATGACAGGTATCTCTGGAGCGCACAGCAGTCTTTTGACTGCAGTTCTCATACATCCTGATGCCCATACTCAGTCCATGTGTAGCCATATGTACACATTCGCCCTCCAAAAGCACCAACTCACCCCGTTTCAAAGCTGTCCTGATCTACAGTTTCATTTCATCTAATACCATAACAAAAAATGTTTTCTGTTCCTTTCAAGTTTCAAGGAGCTTAAGTTCCAACAAGATCCTCCCTCCTGTGCCCCACCCCCCACTTTCCTTCTGTCGCCATCCCTTTTTCTAAATTCCATCTCTTACTATGCATTCAATATGTCCTTTGACCTTCCCATCTCTGATGCTGAAAGAACTCAGTTTTACTCCATTGCTTCTCCACCTCAATGAATCACAAGCTCTGCATGACATTGAACTCTTCTTCTCTTTGCGTCTGTTTTCATTTCTTTAACAGGCATCTTCCCCAGATCAGCAAACCTCTTCACTGGCCTCCAGTATTCTTCCTCCAACTGAAGCCTTCCCTCTAGCCTCTTACCCATGCTTACATTTTGCTGAAGTAGAGTCATATTTGATTCAAAATGTGAACTCTATTTTTCCCTCGACCATCTGATGGGCTTCAGCACTCTCAGATCTCATTCAGATTCCCAGCATCTGCAATATTTTTCTCCTATTAACTAGATGTGACCAAGAGCTCTGATAATTAAGAGAGAGTGGAAGGTTAGAGAGGTAATGATGAGGTCAAGTTGGATGTTGACACCATACATGTGGGAAGTGACACTGCTTTTGATATTATAGATGAAAATATGAAACTTTAGTTGGAGGTCAAGAATAGGTGCTTGGCGGATACTTAAGGTTATGGTGTGCAGGCAGGAAAAGAAGTCCTGGCTCCAAATGGATCGATAAGAATAATCGCTGATGAGACCAGTCCCACACAGCTGGATATCAGTGGAGAGGTGTTGGAGGGGGATGGTGGAGTTAACTGCATCAAAGCCAGCAAACAGGAAGGGAGGGCAAAGAGAAGATAGCTTACTATGGTTACCATCATATGTCATTTCGACTTTCGTAAGAGTCCTTCCAGAACTGAGGCAGGGCCGGTAATTGATTAGAGGGATTCAAACATGAAATTCAGTGAAAAAAGGTGCGGACTGATTCAGGAGGCAACAACATATTCAAAGATTTGAGAAAATAAGGGGAGAATGGAGGTGGGTGATTATCTTGCTTGTTGAAATAGAGGGTGGAGCTAACAGCAGGTGATAGCTTGCAATAGAGGAGGAAACTGAAGAGTATCTTTGCATTCTAAAATGATTCTGGGGTTATGGCTTGTTTTGGTTTTGTTTGAAGAGAAGTGATTACAGCAGATTTGAAAGTAAGGGATCAGTACCTGAGTGGAGAGAACCATTAACATTATCTTGGGAACTAGGAAGTGAAGATAAGTGGTCAGTAATTCACTAGAATTAGAAATAGAATTAGAAATTCCTAAGAAAAAGAACCCTTCTCACTAGATTCAAATATTCATAAACAGGGTTTGTGAAACAAAACTTCAGTCTAATGGACAGAATGGTGGAACAACTTGGTGTTTTCAGACTGACTTCCTTCCCTGTCTGTAATAGGAAAGATAGGTGAGAAACTGGGGGAGAGATGTGAGGTTTGGTCAAGTGTAAGGGGATATTTGGAGGAAGTTAGTTCAGTGGATGAGTGGAGTTAAAGGAGGGAAGTGGCATCAATAGCTGAATAGAGTGTCTTAAGTCAAGTGACAATGTTATGCTTAAGTAACTCCTCCATTTTATTGTTGGAGTTGTAAATGGAGGCAACAGAGGAGAGGGTTTTAAGTTGATTGCTTCAGTAGAAAAAATAAACTGAGAAAACTGGAGCAAATCACTTCCCTCCTTTAACTCTACATGTCCATTGAGCTAAATTTGCTCTAAACTGCACCCCTTACACTGGACCAAACCTCACATCTTACTCCACTTTCTCAGCTATTACAGATAGGAGTGGGAGTCAGACTAAAAACCCCAAATTATATTGAGGAATGATCTTGGAATATTGAGCAATTTTACTGAAACCGGAGAGTGTTTTATGTGGTCTGGCTACATCAGAGAGTGAATGGTTAAACAAGCCATATCCATTCACCCATTAGAGATAACGAGTGTAACTAAGGTATGTTTAAGGAGGAATGGCCTGAGTGGGAGTAAAGCAATGATTTTACTGGGTAACAGAGCATTGATTGTGGAGAGCAAATAAGTCACTAGAGAAGGCCACGACATTGAGACCATCATCCTTGATATACTAACAGCCAGCGAGATCTTGTTCATAAATGAATGGACATTTTGGTGGGATATGCCGAGAGTGCACAGTGTGAGCTGATTTACTTGCAGAGACCACACAGTAAACACTGAGAGGCATTGGAGGGTTGGCAAAGTTAGCCCTAACTGGGGACATTGGGTTAGCGAGAGAGTAGAATTGTACATTTGGAGTTGCTGTTTTATAGAGTTATAGGGTGCAGAAACAGACCGTTCAGCCCAGCTCATCCATGTCGACCGGGTATACCAAACTGAACTAGTCCTATTTGCCTGCATTTGGCTCATATCCCTCTGAACCTTTCCTATCCATGTGCCTGTCCTAATTTCTTTTAAATGTTGTAATTGTAATCACCTCTACCACTTCCTCTGGCAGCTTGTTCCATATATGCACCACCCTCTATGTGAAAATGTTGACCCTCAGGTCCCCTTTAAATTCTTCCCATCTGACCTTAAACCTATGCCCTCTGGTTTTGGACTCCCCTGCCCTGGGAAAAGACCTTGGCTATTCAGAGGGGTACATATATACATACTGGAGTTCAATAATGGACCTTCCATGGAAGAAGGAGGTAAAGAGGATTTTTTTCTTTCAAAGAGTCATTAAACTTCAGAATTCTGCACAGACAACAGGGTCACTGGAGGTTGGGTCATTCAAGGCCAGGTTAAATTTTGATCTGCAAGGGAATCCATAAGGGTAATGGAGGGCAGGCAAGAAATGGTTTAATCAAATCAGTAATGATCTTATTGAATGGTGGAATAACTTGATGAGCTGAACAGTCTACTCACTTTGCTATTTCTTATTCTTAGATATTCTTAAGTTCAGTTAGTGAAGTCCAGAAACTACTTGAATGGAAATTATTCGAGTGCACACAGATGGAGGTTTTGTTTGTTTTGTCTGTACACAAACACTTTATCTTGGCTGATTCTCTTCACAATCATATTCAAAAAGTTTAGAATTGGTTCTTGGCTCTTGTATGTTTGATGACTTGAGGACATTGAAATGTACAGTCTTTCTGAGAGGCTGATAATCCCTCCCCCCCAATCACACTGTCCCATTCCACATATCCCTGAAGTAGGGTGATAGATGCACAGAGATGTTCTTCTGTCACTTCTCAAAACAGTCATATTTCCTGTTGAAGTGCAAGTAGTCTCTGTAAATAAAAATGGTCCAATGCATCTTCATCTGAGTCACAATGCCTGTTCAGAATGTGTTGATCAGGCCCAGATCGGTGCATTCTTAGTGAATGGACCCTTCTTATTGATATGGGTTTCAGTGATGCCCTCTTGTGAGGACTGGAAGTCCAGGCCTACATTACAGTAGCAGTGGGGGAACTTTTCCTCACTGCCTTCACCCACAAGTGCTCACTTCCTGTTCTGGAAAATGTCAAGCTGCTTTTGGTAAGCTCTCTCATTCTGGGTGTTGAGTAAGGTGGAGACATTTCATTAGTGATAAAGGCTCTTGAGGCATACAATATTAATTGCGGTGCAGAAGAAAGTAACAGCAAAGTTGGATGCTACTAGAAGATCCACAGAAATGTACCTAGAATCCCTACAATGTTGAAAGAGGCCATTCAGCCATCTGCACCAACCCATTCAAAGAGCATCCCATCCAGAATCAGCTTCTCCCCCCCCCCCCCCCTTCCCCACACCCAACTCTCCATAACCCTACCTAGCCTGTACATCCCTGGATACTATGGGGCAAGTTAGCATGGCCAATGCACCTAACCTGCACATATTTGAACTATGGGAATAAACCAGAGCACCCAGTGGAAACCCAAGCAATTACTGGGAGAATATGCAAACTCCACATGGACAGTAAATCAAGGCTGGAATCAAACGCAGGTCCCTGGCAGTGTGAGGCAGCAATGTTAACCATTGAGCCATCCCTGAAGGGAGTGAAATTATAACCAGGATCCAGGTTATATCTGAACCTGAAAAAAACAGTAGAACCAATATGCAGACCCAGTCTTAGAAGTGCAGGGATAGAAGAGGAGCTGTTAAGTTACCTTGATTTTTAGTAACTAATAAGCAGTTCAGAAATAGTAACTGAGTGTTAGTGTCACCATTGGAAAAGCATATCCAGAAAAATTCAGAAGTTTGGAAGCCAAATTTAGGGGAAAAAAGTTTTTGACTGAGGCAAATGAAGAACATGTCTGCTCACGGAATGCAATATTCTATGGAATATTAAAATTGTTGGTTGAGTTAAATTCCTGATCAATTGTAATGCCCATGTAAATGGAGAATTCAGCATTGTTAACCCCATTAATTATTAAGGTCAAAATCTGTTCTTTTGGATATGTTACAACAATTTTATTGCATGAATAACATGTACCACTCATAAAACGTTTATTGTTACATTTAGCAAAAAAAATCCAGCTTGAGGAGGCCAAGGATTGGAAATTATGGGAAGAGTGGCTGCCTCAGAATGAAGACAGGGCAGGCAATTGCTGCCACTGTCAGGGTGAGATTGTAGAAGCACTTCAGATGGCACTTCAGCAGAGGATATTAAGAAAAGGTTAAAATCTAACTCATACCCTGGCCATGGCCAACAACTGTCATAGAAACATAGAAAATAGGACCAAGTGTAAACCATTCAGTCCTTCAAGTCTAGACTGCCATTCAATATCATGGTTGATCATCCAACTCAATATCCTCTTCAAGCTTTCTCTCCATACATTTTGAACCCTTTCGATCCAAGAATTATATTTAACTCCTTTTAGAAAACATTCAATGTTTTGGCCTCAACTTCCTATCCACCCCCCCCCCTCCCGCCCCCCCACCTCACCCCCGGCTTACATCATCTGGATGAACAAATTTCTCCTCATCTCAATCCTAAATGGCCTACCACATATCCATAGACTGTGACCTTGGTTATTGGACTTCCCAGCCATCGAGGACATCTTTCTGTATTTACCCTGTCCACTCATGTTAGAATTGTATACGTTTCTATGAAATTCTCCCTCATTCTTCTAAGCGCCATTTAATACAGTCCTAACCAGTCCAGTCTGTCTTCACATATCAGTCCTGCCATTCGAGGAATCAGTCTGGTAAACCTTCATTGCACTGCATCCATAACCAGAACATCTGTCCTCTGATAAGGCAACTAAAACAGCGCACGATACTCCAGGTGTGATCTTATCAATGCCATGTACCGTTGCAGCAAGACATATCTATACCCAAATGCTCTCATTATGAATGCCAACACGCCATTCACCCTCTTCACCAACTACTGCACCTCCATCTTTACTTCCAGCAAAGGTGTACAAGAACACCCAGATAGTGTTGCACCTCTGCCCTTCTCAATCTATCACCATTCAGATAATAATCTGCTTTTCTGTTTTTGCTACAAAAATGAATACCTCACTTATTCACAATATACTTAATCTGCCATCCATTTTTTCACTCATTCAACTTGTCCAAATCATACTGCCTACCATTGGCAGAATGACTAATGTATTTCTACTTAATCTTGCTTTCTGTCTGCCAACCCGTTCTTGAGCTATGTCACAACACTGCCTTCAATCCCAAGTGTTTGCATAACATTCTCTTACATGGGACCTTTTTGAAAGCCTTCTGAAAATCTAAATAAACTACTCCCACTGGCTCCTTTTATCAACTCTAGTCATTACATCCTCAAAAATTTCCAGTAGAATTGTCCAGCATGGTTCAAATATCCATATTGACTCTGATTGACCCTGTCACTGTTTTACACAGGAGAACTCCATTTTGAGATGTTTAAGATTAGTCAGGCTAGTATGTGTCTTTATCAAATTGTACTGGTTTTTACTTCTGGGAAATGGGTCAGCTGCCTGCTGAACAGTGAGGCGAACAGTGTCAGTTCGAGGTAATTTTGCAGATGCCCGGTCATTTTAGTGCAGGCAGAGGGAGGCCCTGTACCACGTGACAAGATTTCCATCTCTGCAAAAGGCAGCCTCCCTGCAGCAGACCAGTGGCTACCAGAACCCAATGCTTCAACCTAAAAGAGGGAACCATGGGCAGGAACGCCAGCACCAATGGCTCAAGCGCTTTTGCCCGAGGACTTTTCCCTCTCATCTCAGATAATTATGGCTTGACTTCTCTGAAATCTGATGTTTAGATCAAAGGTATTCAATGTTGAGGCATCCCCTTGCTCAGTAACTTGCCTTATCAGTATCTACTCTCCTGGTGACATTGCCATGACCCCAGACTTGCAAGCCCTCTAATGGGGCCTGTGACATCAATAGCACTACCACCACCCTTCATGAGACTGTGACCTCAGAGAATATTACTCCCCTGGACTGGATCTGAGCAAATGTCCCCCACCCCCCAAATTAGGTCTTGCCAATAGGAAAATGCAGCCTTTGATGTATATTACTTTTCAAGGATGAAAAGCTAAAGTAATCTCCAAAACATTTTGTAGTCAAGAATATCAGAACATTGAATGAGGAAAAAATGAAATGTAACACTGGGACTTGTACAATTATCTGGAATACCGCTAGCAGCTCTGGGCACCATCCTTGGGAAGGATAGATTGGCTTAGGAAGGAATACAGTGTAGATTCACACAGTGATATCTGAGCCTCAAAAGAGATTACACAAACTAGGGTTGCATTTTCTGGATTGAGAAATGTAAGGGGTAATTCAAAGATTTCAAATGTTAAAGGTGACAAAGGCTGTGATTTCAAATAAACCTGTTGGATTATAACCTGGTGTCGTCTGCCTTCTGATCTTGTCCATCCCAGTCCAACACTGGCACCTCTGCATCATCTAGAAGGAGAAAGGCAGCAGAAATGTGGAAAAAACACCATTGCCACTTGGAAATACATCAGCATTCCTTTAGAGTCGCTGGAGCAAAATCCTAGAAATCCTTCCCTAACAGCATCGTGGGTCCACCTACAGCACATGGACTGCAGTGCTTCAAGAATGCAGCTCACCACCACCTTCTCAAATACAACTGGGCACGGACAAAAAATGTTGGTAAAACCAGTCATACCCATATCCCATGAGTGAAATAAAAATAAAATCCCGAAGCTGTTACAGTAGCCAATGAGGTATTTCTGAAGTATGATATCAGTGCAATTTAGGAGGACAGTCTAATGGTCTTTTCCTGCGTGAATACATTTCAATGTACCTTTAGCAGTTATCCTAGTCAGCTTTTATTTTTACGATTTAAATTGAGTAATGATCATTTGAGTCATTCAATTTGTGAAAGGATTGTGTGCAGTGATATTATTGCCCTTCAGGTTCTTCGCATCATGAAGGTCTCTGAAAATCCCAGAGCATTTTGTTTACAAAGTTGTTCAAGGTATAGGACACCAGGAAATGTCTAAACCCAAAAGAAATAATATTATGGTCCTGTGATCAAATAGAAGATGGTTTTAAACTGTATTGCTATTTTGATATTTTCATTAAATCTAAGTGCTTTAAACTTTATGAAAGACATTTCAAATGAACAAATATTGCTCTGAACGCTGAGTATAAATGTTCATCACCTAGGTAAATTCTACATCTCATGGAAACCTGGCCAGTTCTGGGGACTCTACATGTGCAGACAAATCAAAATGAGTTTAAACAGAAGTGTGCAGATATGGTTTAAGGGAAGGGAGGAAACAGTTGGCTTGCAGATTGTAAGTTCACACATAATGAAACCTGTATTTTACTAGTCCTAAAAGGCAGGCGATTTACACAATCCTCTGCATCTTAATGTGAAAACAAATTAAGATTGAAATTACTTTTCAACAATTAATCAATATAATTGCACTTGTGCAAACACTATTGACCAGATTTATTTTTCAAAAACATATTTTTTCTCCTCCTAAATAATTCCTGTTCTTTGGTCTGCTTGAAAATGAGACCTCTGCTCATGAAACACAGCTTCTTTCTAAACTGTCGCTTGCATCCATGTAGTCAACCAGGGAGTCAGTTAGCTCAGTTGACCAGATGGCTGGTGATGTTCACAGAATGGGGTCAATTCCTGTACGAATTGAAGTTAGCATGAAGGGCTTTCCTCCTTAACTTCTTCCCTTACCTGAAGTGTAATGATCCTCAGTTTAAACAGCCACTAGTCATGTGTTTCTCTCTCTATTGAAAGAGTAGCACAATAGTGACTTTACTTTTAGTCAGCCAACAGATTTCATTTGTTCTTAATAATTATTTTTAATGCTATAAACATTTTAAATGCTATGGAAAACAAAGTTACAGGTGGAAAATGATTAAGAAAGAGATGGGTGTTTGATGAAATGCATGGAACATGATGGGCCAAATGGCCTCTTTCTGTGCTATAAAAACTCTATGACTCTAAACAATGGAGATCGGAAAGTGATTAGCATAAGTGTGTAACCTATGTAATTCATCACTCTGTGACGCTATATGTTTTGACTATCAACAGTAACCACTGCAATACCTCAATGTTTTCATTATTCAATTGGCCTTATGCATATTTCTCAAAATACTGTGAATTTCACCTTTTTCAGGTGGAATTGGAGAATTGAATATTTTGTTGCAGGGCTGTTGAAATATCATGCTGAATCAAACTTCAACTTCGTATTATCCACACTAGATGACTGGAAATGATATTTTTTTGGCTGTACCAAAACATTCAACTGACAATTTTGACAATACTAACACTAATATAATTATACTAATGAAAAGATTTGGCATTAGATTTAGCACCTTTACTGGCCTCAAGGCATTTCACAAAGCTGTTGTCAAAAAAAATTGATCTTCAGCCAAGAAAGATATATTAAAAACATGAATAAATATGTAAGCTTTGTACATGTGTTAAAGGAGAGAATCTGGAACTCACTACCTAACAACAAGTGGATTACAGTGGTTCAAGTAGGCAGCTCACCACTATCTCCTCAAGGTTAATTAAGGATGGGTAATAAATGATAGCCCAGCCAACAGTGCCCATGTCCTGTGAATGAATATTAAAATAAAATTGAGGAGAGAGATTTAGAGAAAGAATTCCCAAATTTTCCAGGCAGCTGAAGATACAGTCATTAATGGATAGGCTTCGGAAACCAAGCATACATAAGAGGCCAGGACTGAGGGAACGTAGGGACCTAAGTTACTTATTGTATTGTTACACATTACAGTGATAGGGCGAGACCACAGAAGCTTTTGAACAGAGAATTTTAAACTCAAAGCTCTTCCAGGGCAGGAATAAATGTAAATTAGCAAACATAGGAGGGTGGATGGAATTTAATGTGAATTTAAAAACAGGCCACAGAGATTTGGGTGCCAGCAAATTTATGAAGAGAGGAAGTGGTCAATCAAGAGAACATTATCAGTAGCAAGTCCAGAGGTAATAAGTGTTTCAGCAGCAGGTGTGCCGAGCAGGAGTGGAGAATGGTCTAATGACAGAGGTGGAATTAGACAGCCTTAGCGATTGAGAGGACATGGGTTTGGAAGTCCTTCTCTGAATCTGATAGGATGCTGAGAATGCAATGATACAGCCCGAGATAGTAGGAATTAATTCATGGAGAAGACTGAAAACAATGGCTTCTGTCTACCTTTTTTTTAATTGGAGGAGATTGTAGCTTATTCAGGAGTGGCATTGATCAAGCAATGTCACAAATCAACAGGAGTGAGGTAACTAAAAGTGGAGGTGCTAAGGTAGAATTAGACATATACAGCACATATTGGAACATTAAGTTATGTCTTCAGATGATATTGCTGAGAAATAAAGAGAAGCATGGTAAAACATGATGACTCACCACTTTATAATTTATCTATTTGCATGTAACACCATCTGCCATGGAAAATACAAGCATATTAACCGCATGAGGGCATTTTACAAACTGTAGGCTGAGAAAAGAATTTATTTTAATCATTTAAATTTACAAATTCACAGAAGTTCATTCAGTTTTTAAACTTTGTCATTTACCAGCTAGATGATTTCCTTTTTACAGAAGAAAAAGTTTGTTCAAGGATTCTTGGTAAATCAGCAAATGGCAATCAGCATTTAAATAAAGATGTGTTTTGTTTTCTTTATGTTTAATTTTAATACATGCATATTTGAATATTTTTCTCTTCAGAGATTCCTAAGATTTTTTTAAATCATTGTTAAAGTTTACTAGCAACCTTCTGTTTCAAGTAAGATGTATGATAATGAATTATTTCTTGACAACTTCCCAAAGTAATCAGATGTCAGTGAGGTGCAGTTTGTGTGACAGTCTGTTTAGATTTGACATTGCAGTAATTTTATTTTAATTCTGTTATCAGTTATTATTTGAAAGTAATGAATTGAGAAGTCCACTGAGATAAGCCAAGAGAATGGGACCAGCTGGATAGCTCTTTCAGGAGCTGGAACAGACACAATGGGCCAAATGGCCTCCTTCTCTGTTTCTATCCAGATCTTAAATGTTGCTAAAACTCTCTGGACATTGCTATGTTCCACTTCAGCTTGCACTTATGTTTGCTGTAAATAAGCTGGTCATAGTAGAGCTGGAGTCAAAGAAATATTACTGTGCAATGTTCCAAATTCTCATCGTCCTAACCAAGACTCAAATTGCGAATTGAGCACAATGATCTCAAAGTCCAGCTGCTGTGAATGGGGGTGGGGATGGGTGAGTGGGGGGAGGGGAAATTAGGAAACTGGTGAAATCCACATTGATGCCCTGGGGTTGAAGTGTTCTGAGGCGGAAGATGAGACATTCTTCCTCCAGGCATCGGGTGGTGAGGGAGCGGCAGTGGAGGAGGCCCAGGACCTGCATGTCCTTGGCAGAGTGGGAGGGGAGTTGAAATGTTGGGCCACGGAGTGGTGGGGTTGGTTGGTGCGGGTTTCCCAGAGATGTTCCCTAAAGTGCTCTGCGAGGAGCCGTCCAGTCTCCCCAATGTAGAGGAGACCACATCAGGAGCAATGGATACAATAAATGACATTGGTGGATGTGCAGGTGAAACTTTGATGGATGTGGAAGGCTCCTTTGGGGCCTTGGATGGTGGTGAGGGAGGAGGTGTGAGTGCAGGTTTGGCAATTCCTGCGGTGCAGGGGTGGGTGCCAGGACAGGAGGGTGGGTTATTGGGGGGGGTGGACCTGACCAGTTGGTGATTCTATTCAACTGAGTTCCTTGCTTGGAACAAACTCACTCAATATTATGGTTTAAATGTCAGAATTAGATTAGCATCTCAAAAATGTCCCAATTATTACTTTTGATATCCGGACTCCGATAGCAATATCATAATAAGTATGAAGCAATGACCAGGCTACAGCTGTTACCAATAAACTTGACCTTTGTCAGAGGGTTTGATAAAATATTGTTTCATCAATTGCAGCAAGCTTAGATCTTCAAGGCAATTGATTTCATAAGTGAAATCTTAAGCAATTTAACATAGATTATTAACAGCAGCATTGTGATTGTTCCCTTGCTAATGTTGCACGGTTATTAATTGCATAGCAATATGTATTGTGAAGATGATATTAATCAGAAATTCACTTGTTTGTTCTCATGAATGTACTATAACGCGGTCAATATTTTCCTTTTGTAGGAGGAGAGGGCCACTAATATTAATATACAGAAAGCTCTGGGCAGCATCCAGAAAAAGTGTAGTAGTCAAGGACCTGTCATTTTAACATTATTGTAATGCACCAAAGTAAGCATTCTAAACCATCACATCCAGGATTAAATAACATCATCATTCTAGTCCAAATTATCTTTGAATTTTGGACTTCTGTTACCTAGAGGCCCATAATAGGGAAATGAAATAAAAACTGCAGATGCTGGGAATCTGAAACAAAACAGAAATTGTCCATGAAACTCAGTACGTCTGGCAGCATCTATGGGAAGAAAATAGAGTTAACGTTTTGGGTCCAGCGATTCTTCATCCCCATAATAAGGCAATGGACATTTCAATTCAGAACATATTCAAATCAAAAACTAAACCAGAAGTATCCTTTTAATTCTCTTGTCATAAACTAAATATATAATCATTTAAAAAAATGATTTCTAAATCTCTTTCACCAAACATATCATTGGATATACCTGATTCAAGTCATGTTTTTGTATGCAAACTACCAAAGTAACTGGTAAATATTTAATGGAACTTTAAGAGAAACTAATTCTTGGTATGATTCCCACCAATCATGTACTTCAGGATCTTCACTGCACTATATGGGTTGCTGGTGAGTGGAAGTCACTTAAGATTCTTCAGCTGGCTTTTGGCTTTGAGCATCGTCATTTTTTATTTCTCCACTATTTTTGGGGGATAAGTTCCAGATCCATTGGAGTTCTTCCTAGTGTGGCCTCCTGTACAGCACAGCAGTAAACCCATCTGTATACAGCAGGATAGTGTATCAACATCTCAGTTCGTAGGGATATAGCCTGACAAAATAACTAGTTGGCTCAATGAACATAGAATGGAAAATGGTTATGTTCTCATATAACAATGCCAATGCATAAATTCTTATGCACCGAATGTGGATTTGCCTGTAAATCCTGTTTGGAAAGGACCTGCCAACAATTTATTCAAATTCAGACAATGAGAGATTTTCACAAGATGGAATAAGCATCTGCAAGCAAGAAACAGGAAAAAAACCCACAGCAGCTGCAGTGGCCAGTTTAATTTACAATATGCACTTTTTAAAAATATATTGAGAGTTTTGAACATTTCTTGCCATGATTCAGCCCTCCATATAACCCTGATACTTCATATTCAATGCCTATAGCCTGGAAAAATTAAGAACAAAGGAAGATTCCATGGTCATCTCTCTCCATTGGACAGAAAATATTGGTTATGCATGGCTTGTGTGTAATCACTGCACAGGCCTCCATGAACTACCATAACCACTCTGGCAACTGAACCAATGCTGGTAAATTTATTTTCCATCACACTCTAGTGAACTGAGCTAAGCAAGCCCTTATGAGCAAAACTATTTGTTCTCAAAGCAAATGGCACTCATTCACACCAAAACTTTCAATCAATGTCAGTGTCCATTTCAGAAGTACAAGTGTACAAGATAGTCCTGGTTACTTCATTCTTCCTATTCACATTATATCAGTGATATCAAACACTTTTAAAGTACGGACTGTTTGCAGATTCATTCTCACATAATGAACAATCTCAATGACTTTACCCGAATATTGTTTCTAATTCATTCATCATGTGAGGGCATCAATGGTAAACCAGGCATTTATCACCTGGCTACTTGACCTTCAGTAGACAGTGGTGGACCACCTTCCTGAGTACAATCAATTGGCTTGTTAGGTCATTCCATAGGGCAGTTAAAAGACAAACGCATTCCTCTGGATCTGGAGTCACATAGAGGCCAGACAGTATAATGTCAGCAAATTTCCTTCTTTAAAGGATAGAAAAGTGAACTAAATGGATTTTTACAACAATGTTACAATTTCATAGTCACTACAGGTGGTGCTAGATTTTTCTTTGAGTCACTTGGCAGTACAGAATTTGACTATTGCTGAAAGAGAGACATGTTGCTGAAACTTTTCATCTTGCATTCATCGATTTCAAAATAAAGGAGAAAAGGGTGTGTTGGCAACTTGACTCTGATTGATCAAGGCTTTGCCATAAACATAGCAATGGGACACTGTAGGATCCCTAAACTCCTGGATAATTCCAGAAATGTGAAAAGCTTGAAAATATTTCTTTCATTTCTTTCTTTTCAGCAACATTTTAACATTTATATTGTTCATTTCAACTCCCCAGTTACTGTGGTGTCATTTAAGCCCATGTTATAAAGTTGTTCATTCAGACCTCTGGATTATAAAGTCAGTAGCAAACTGCAGAATGCCATACCCTCTTGGCTGTTTACTGTTATTACAACATTCAACTGAAGTATGTACTCTTAATCTGCACAACATTGTGACTTAGAAACGCTGTTGTAATTCAATGCCTTTTGCGTGCTCGCCAGCCTCCCAACTGTCCAACATGGTTGATAGGAAGTACATGTTCATTATCAGTTAGATGTGAGCCACTATCCAGTTTGGACAAGGCCAAACGTTGAGGTGCAGCTCTCACATCTGAAATAGATGTTAAGGCTTTTAAAATGCAAATAATGGGCCTAATCCCTATCTCAAAGCCAACTGAAAGATTGGAATTTGTCCTGACAAAACCTGCTTATGTACAACCCAAAGGTGATCCTTCCAACAGATAATAGAGTTTAGATCCTGGGGAAGCATGAGGGCTTTCTTAACCCGACATTCACTATGTAGCATTCTGCTGGCTGCACTGCTATCACCACTCCCACTCCAACTCTGATTGACCCTTTTCCCACACCTCAATCCCTATCTCTTAAAATATAAGTTGTGACTTAGTAGCTGGCAGTCTTACCTTTGAGTCACATGTTTCTGGATTCAATAATCCCTTGAGGAAATAAGCATAAAATTCAATTGTTGAGATTGTGGTGCTGGAAAAACACAGCAGGTCAGGCAGCATCTGAGGAGCAGGAGAGTCGACATTTCGGTCATAAGCCCTTCATCAGGAATGAGGAAGGGCTTATGCCCGAAACGTGATTCTCCTGCTCCTTAGATACTGCCTCAGCTGCTATGTATTTTCAGCACCAAACTCTCAAGTCTGATCTCCAGCATCTGCAGTCCTCACTTTTTCCTATAAAATTCGATTGACTCTCCACTGACTAAAGTGGGAAAACTGCACTAATGGAGCTGATGCTTTTTGCCTGAAAGTTAATCCTGTTTGTTATCTCAGGTGTAATATGATCCTAGTTGATTTTATTTCTGTACAGCTCACACCTCAGACTGAAATCTGGCTAAGTAGATGATATTTTGAAAAAAAATCAATTGTCAATTCTTCTAACTGAAAGCAAGCTAATGCTCTTCAATGTTTACTCTGTCTGTATGTAAAACACTCATAATGCAAACAAATTCCCATCATCACTCCAAGGATTCTCTCTCATGTTGGTTTTGAAATACTAATGTCCCCATAAATAAATAAATTAATCATTTAACCTCCTCATACACACAGGTCAAATGCCATTAGTTTAAAATCCATTAGTTTAAAATATTAATCACGTAAGATATCATAATGGATGTGAATAATTTTATGGAACTATTTTGATGAAGGAAATAGGAGCTATTTATCTTTCAACCAACATCACAGAATAGTTACCTGGTCATTATCACATTGCTGTCTGTGGGAATTTGCTGTGTGTGTAGGCATAGCTTTTAAAAAGGAATTTGGACTTCTAATTAATTGCTGAAAGGATGACTTTACATTTTAAGATTTTAGAAACTGCCCAACAAGGAATAAGAGTAGGACACTTGGTCCATTGAGCCTTCTCTGCCATTTATCAAGAACATGGTTGATCTGAGTTTAACCTAAACTCTATGTTTCTGCAAATTCCAATAACCCTTGACTTGTTGTGTAATCAGGAATTTATCTCCCTCTACTTTAAAGATATTTAAAGATGTTGTACCCATTGCCTTTTGATAAAGGGAATTCCAGTGAATCATAAGCCACTGAGAGCAAAAAATTATTTCCTCCTCTCTGTCCTAAATGAGCTACCCCTAGTTCCAGATTTTCCCACAAGAGGAAACATGCTTTCAACAGCCACCAATTCAAATTCCCTCAGGATCTTTTATGTTTCAATTAAGTCAACTCTGACTCTTCCAGAAGATACAGGCCTAGCCTGTCTAGCCTTTCCTCAGGTATTAGCATCATAAACACTCCCCATAAGTTCAAATGCATAACCATCCTTACATAAGTGAACAATACTGTACTGTAACAAAAGGCTAAAAACAGCACTATTGAACCTTTGCAGACAATATGTACATTAAACCATAGAATGACATAGATCCTTATTCTTAATTTTAGTAAAACCGTGAAAAAGCACTTCACAGGTATTTATTTTTTAATTCATTCAATGAATGTGGGCATTGCTGCACAGGCCAGCAAGTATCCATCTCTAATTGACGAAAGGGTAGTTAAGAGTCAAGCACACTGCTGACTGCTGCAGTCACAGATGGGCGAGACCAGGTATAAATGGCAGATCTTCTTCCCTAAAGGTTATTAGCAAACCAAATGGGTTTTTATAACAATTGACTGTGGCTACTTGGTCACAATCAGACTCCTAAATTAACTCCAGATTCAAATTTCACCGTTTATCATGATCAGTTTTGAAGCCATATTCCCAGAAGATGGGGTTCTGGATTACAAGCCTAATGACATTACCACCAGTCCACCACCACATTATCCTTAAGTTGTCATTCAACTATCCCTGAATCAGTCCAAAATGATCTATGTCAAGATTAGAGTGGTGCTGGAAAAGCACAGCAGGTCAGGCAGCATCCAGGGTTCCAGGGTTTAAATGTTTTAGTAGGGTCAGAGGTGGGGGCAAAAGAGGGGGAGGTGTGGCATTGCTTGTCAAAGATAGTATTACAGCTGTGGAAAGGATGATGGATGAAGACTCTCCATCAGAGGTAGTTTGGGCTGAGGTTAGGAATAGGAAAGGTGAGGTCACCCTGTTAGGAGTTTTTTACAGGCCCCCTAATAGTCCTAGAAACGTAGAAGAAAGGATTGTGAGGATGATTCAAGAGAAGAGTGAAAGTAATAGGGTGGTTGTTATGGGGGACTTTAACTTTCCTGATATTGATTGGGAAAGCTATAGCTCAAGTTCGTTAGATGGGTCAGCGTTTGTTCAATGTGTGCAGGAGAGTCTCCTGACACAATATGTAGACAGGCCAACAAGAAGTGAGGCCATACTGGATTTGGTTCTGGGTAACGAACCAGGCCAGGTGTTAGAATTAGAGGTAGGTGAGCACTTTGGGGATAGTGACCATAATTCGGTGATTTTTACACCCGTGATGGAGAGGGATAAGTGTGTACTACAGGGCAAGAGTGATAGCTGGGGTCAGGGAAATTATGGTGCGGTGAGGCATGACTTAGGATGTGTGGCTTGGAAAAGTAGACTCCAAGGCAAGAGTGTAAATGATATGTGGAACTTGTCCAAGGGGCAACTATTGAGTGTCCTTGATAATTATGTACCTGTCAGGCAGGGAGGAAAGGGTCATGCGAGGGAGCCGTGGTTTAATAAGGAATTGGAATCCCTTGTTAAATGAAAGAGGGCGGCCTAT
>NC_057711.1:117546089-117571256 GCF_004010195.1 Chiloscyllium plagiosum | reverse complement strand
ATACCCATCCAGATGCCTTTTAAATGTTGTAATTGTACCAGCCTCCACCACTTCCTCTGGCAGCTCATTCCATACACGCACCACCCTCTGCATGAAAAAGTTGCTCCTTTGCAGATGGGGTACTGGGCTAATAGATGGGGTACTGGGCTAATGGTCGGATACTTGGTAGTGTGGATGAGCAGAGGGATCTTGGTGTCCATGTACACAGATCTCTGAAAGTTGCCACCCAGGTAAATAGTGCGGTGAGGAAGGCATATGGCGTACTGGCTTTTATTGGTAGAGGAATTGAGTTCCGGAGTACTGAGGTCATGTTGCAGTTGTATAAGACTCTG
This sequence comes from Chiloscyllium plagiosum, assembly GCF_004010195.1. Lineage (NCBI taxonomy): Eukaryota > Metazoa > Chordata > Chondrichthyes > Orectolobiformes > Hemiscylliidae > Chiloscyllium > Chiloscyllium plagiosum. Next base: position 117,570,924 of record NC_057711.1, on the reverse strand, counting down.
GTGTGGCTGCATCTGGAGTATTGTGTGCAGTTTTGGTCGCCATACTATAGGAAGGATGTGGAGGCACTGGAACGGGTGCAGAGGAGGTTTACCAGGATGTTGCCTGGTATGGTAGAAAGATCGTATGAGGAAAGGTTGAGGCACTTGGGGTTGTTTTCATTGGAGAAAAGAAGGTTTAGGGGTGGCTTGATAGAGGTGTACAAGATGATTAGGGGTTTTGATAGGGTCGACAGTGAGAATCTTTTTCCACGTATGGAGTCAGCTATTACAAGGGGGCATAGCTTTAAATTAAGGGGGGGTAGGTATAGGACAGATGTTAGGGGTAGATTATTTACTCAGCGAGTCGTGAGTTCATGGAATGCCCTGCCAGTAGCAGTGGTGGACTCTCCTTCATTATGGGCATTTAAACGTGCATTGGATAGGCATATGGAGGATAGTGGGCTAGTGTAGTTTAGGTGGGCTTGGATCGGCGCAACATCGAGGGACAAAGGGCCTGTACTGCGCTGTATTCTTCTATGTTCTATGTTCTATCCAAGGAGCAGGAAAATTGACGTTTCAGGCAAAAGCCCTTCATCAGGGATGAGGATGAAGGGCTTTTGCCCAAAATGTCGATTTTTCTGCTCTACGGATGCTGCCTGACCTGTTGTGCTTTTCCAGCACACTCTAATCTTGACTCTAATTTCCAGCATCTGCAGTCCTCATTTTTGCCAACATGTTTCAATTAAATCAACTCTGACTCTTCCAGATCTACGGTTACACTTCTTTTCTTTTATAGACATTGAGACTTCTAATGCCAGAAATGATCTCCATGTGCCATGGTAAAACTATTACTGGTCACTTCATCCTCTAGCTAATACTCGAGAAATATTCTAGCCTCATTTGTTGGTCTTTCTGAACCAAGTGTGAGCTTCTACCTGCATTACAATGCTATGAAGCACGATGTCCTGCCACCTTTAGCTGCCATCCCTTTCCTGGATCCTGGAAGACTAACTAGGCTGTGAGATTTCAGAGATATCTCAGAAATTTTCCACTCCAAAAGCCCATTTCCATGCCAACAAGATTCACATATGTCTTGTATTCCGGTAAAGATGCCAACAAGTAATCTGTGAGAGCCCAACTCACTTTTATCTTGTAGCTAAATGGATAGTTTGAAGTGTTAATGCTTAGAACATGACATTCTCAACACTTTTCTGGGACATTAGAGACTGTTATCAGATAGTCCTCTGCTATTGTCTTGAACTTATTTCTCAATAAAACAATTGAGCCTTATTTAACCTCTAGTAATCCCAGTGCCAAGGCTGCCTGACTGGCAGCCCACAGAGCTGACCACATGACCCTCTTCATTTTCCCAAAGATTAAAGAATAATCCAAAACATAATATTGTTAAAACCTCATAATTGTAGGAAACATTGACAGCTGTGACAGTGGTGACACTTCAAGTGTACTCCATTGTTTATGGAGAAAGTGAGGTCTGCAGATGCTGGAGATCAGAGCTGGAAATGTGTTACTCCATTGTTTATAAAGTGTTTCGAGATGTTGATTTTTCTATTCCTTCTCCTCACCCCCACCCGTCATTGCTACCTCCTGACCTGGTTCTCCTTGATTGCCTGCAATCTTAAATCAAGCCTCAACTGTTAATCTCAGCAGTTTACCAGCTCAGGACTGATGGAACTCAAGGACCAACCTAAAGGCTGCTCTGGACTTCACCTTCCAGGAACCAAAAATATGCCAAAATATCAAGAATGCCTTGAACAAGGTCCCATTGTGCAGAGCCACCAATAATATATAGAATACTTTATCTTGCATCAAATCTGACTTGTAGAGAAAGAAAATGCTCAGTGTCTTATAGTGTTCCTTTTTTGATCTTGTCAATTACGTAACTGGGGTGGCACGGTGGCTCAGTAGTTTGCACAGCACCAGGGACCCAGGTTTGTTTCCAGCCTTGGGCAACTGTCTGTGTGGAGTTTGCACATTCTCCTTGTGTCTGCGTGGGTTTCCTCCGGGTGCTCCGGTTTCTTCCCACAGTCCAAAGATGTGCAGGTTAGGTGAATTGGCCGTGCTAAATTGCCCACAGTGTTCAGGAATGTGTAGGGTAGGTGCATTAGTGAGGAGTTCATGTAGAGTAATAGGGTAGGGGAATGGGTTTGGGTGGTATACTCTTCAGAGGGTCGGTGTGAACTTGTTGGGCCAAATGGCCTGTTTCAACACCGTAGGGATTGAATGATTATTATTTTTGAAATGTTAGGTGAGTCACAGCTTGTTTCTTTTCCCGTCAAATTTCATTTCCCTTGCTCAGATGAAATGATGAAAAAAATTCTATTGTAACTAGTTAAATGTTAGTCACTGTATTCAAAACTGAACAAATGGTATCAGTGTTCCAAGGTGATATTTCATGAGTCATTTGAAGCATTTCAACTTGATAGTATATAATTATGAATAGCCATACTCATTTTTTTCACTTATTTTCATAACGTAAGCCTTCTTTTGTTTGTACATTTTAAATTGCCAAATTTGTCTTTTATTGATGGAATTTGTGCCTTTTGTAGAATTAGCAAACCACTCTTGAACATACATTATTCCTGTTGTTCCCAGAATATGCACATCCATGCCAATTCTTGTTTAAGTATTCTGCAATGAAAATAATTACTTAACAAAATGCTGCTTGCAAATTCTTAACATTTGCATATTTTAAAACATTGTGCAGAATTGTCCCATCCACAAAATGATGGCAAGAAAATTGAAGAAGTGAAGTGGTTTTGGGAGGAAGGAGATTCTCGATGAGAATGATGTCTTATTTTCTAATCAAGTGCTAAATAGTGAGGTAGGAATTTCATCAGTGAGTGGTGAGAGACCTATTTACAACTGTGTGCATGCAATAACACATGGTTATTGGTTAATCTCGCCTCATGAAATGCAGTTTCCCATTCTCCCAGCTGCTGGATAGAAGCTAAGCGGTCACAACTCTTGACATGAAAGTTAGAGTGGTACCTGGCAACTTGTTGCTTGCTCCTATGGACCTCCATCTTGGATGGCAGTCACCAATGCCAAGGGTGTAGTACGTGGGCAGTGACCACATGAAATTCCCATCTGCAGGTGTTGATTTCAGACATGTACCAACCTCACTGCGCGCTCATGGAATGACTCGGATCCATTTGCAAGACAGTTCTGCACTTCAATGCAGCCTTTTAGAGTGGCTGGCACCTTTCATTGGAATGTTACTACCAGGACATTTTGCACACAGGGACAGGCACAATCTCATGAATTGGGCTGGGGTGCATTTCAGGACTCCTTGCCTGCTCTCTCAGCATTTGCTCACTTTGCACTGACTTAGATACTCCAAGTATCCCTGCATTGCCCTGCCTTGCCTTGTGTTTTTGCACTTTGCTTCCTTCAGCAGAAGGCTCACAGTGCATTTCTCTTGCTTTCCCTTTTAGTGCAGACACAAAGTTAGGCATCCTGTTATGGTTGTTAGCAGTAATCAGTCAAGTTGATGGACATGTTGCTTGCTCTACATCATTCTGTAATGTCGATCTCACACCTGCACAATGTGCTAGTGACAGATTTGGCAACTGCATTGCACATGCTAAACCTAATGGTCATGTCTTAAAGTCTAAGGGGAGTAGTCTTCAGTTGAGTCAAAGGAGATGCTTTTCAATCAGGAGGTCCTGATACAGTAAGTCAAGGGCAACCTCCATTATCAGTCAAAGGGCTTGGACCTTTCAGGCCAGCTAGAGTCAGCTAGAGTCTGAGGAATAGTACTATGGCTCCAGTGCTGCACTCTCCAGTGCTGGGGGTTTACTTGAGGTCAGTCAGGGAGCTGCACAGAAATCAACCAATCACTAGTTGGAGCTAATCAAGAGGTGAGCAACGGCCAGTCCTGGGTCTCCATCATCTGCAAGTCACTTGGGTTATCGGGGGCCACTGCTGTGGGCGTGAAGTTAAAGATTAGAAGTAGCAGACTGAAAAGAAGAAAGGGATAACAATTGTGAATGGGACAACTCAACAGATAAGGGGGTGAGTTAATTGAGGATGAGAAGGAAAGCAGTAATGCTGGAGGAGTGGTCAAGTGTGCAGTAAAATAAAAATGGCAGCCACCATACAAAATGGGCAGGGTCATTGTTTCATCCTGTGCGGGAGGGGGCTTCCATGCTATATGAGAGTCTTCAAAGGGTAATAGCATTAAACAGACACCCTAAAATGCAGTCCATTAGCCTTTGAGCTTTGGTCAGGAAACCTGAGAGAGTTTATATTTATAGGGCCCAGACATGCTGAATATGTCCTGCCTAGAAACAGGTGCACACTCCCCAGTCTGAACTCCCACACGGCTGAGGATGGCCAAAAGGCTGGCAGTGGAAGGCCCAGCTATCTCTGGAGTGTCCTGAGATGTGGTTCTTCCTTTGGCTTGGGTGCCTAATGGCACCAACCTGTCTCTCTGTAGGGTAGAGGCACCTGGAGTAAGGTCAAAATCCCTAATCCCCTCTGTAACCTTACCAATGGTTAGAACGAGGGAATTAAGGTTCGTGTGTAAATCCAGCAGATACTGTGTGTTCAAGACCCCCTTCCTGTCCACAGACACAGCCAGAAGCCATGCAAACAGCATTGGTGGATTTCTCCAACTTATGAATCATTGCCCCATGCCACTAACAAACTCACTTGCTGCTCCTGTACATTTCAGCGAATTGTTAACAGCATGGAATCTTTAAGTTGTGGCAATGATGTGCTCACCACAATGTGTTCCCAACTATAATTTGGCTAAAACACCTCCCGAAGTGTTAGTACCTGAGCTGGTGACGGTTGCAGGAAGCTGCTTGTCAGTGCATCCTCTGAGGGATCTGTTGCTTCTTCCTCAGAGCTGGAAGAGAAATGTCTTGCAAAGCCATCATCTTGATGGTGGGACTGTATCAATGCTACTGGTCCGTGCAGGAGAAATAAAGTGAGAACGTGTTGCAAAAAAGGAGTAGGTGTTCAAGTCTGTTAAGAATATGTTCCCATTGGCAGTAAAGGCAGAACAGCACAGTTACTGACAAGGGTGCCATGTCACGGAGGTTTCAATATTATCACAGGAATGGTCATGGTCCTCACCAGATAGTGTCAGGATCCTCTCAGGCATCCTACTACCCACACTGGTTCACTCCACCCTACGGTGGATAGTTTTCTACTGAAATGAGACAAACAGAGGGACCAAGTGACATGAAAGTAACTGGTACCAGCTGTTAATGTTGCTAAAGATGGGAGAAGGAAATGAGGAGCCCTGACTGAATAAAGGGCAGATGAAAGATCATTCAGGGTTGGTCGAATGGGATTTTGGAGTGGGGGAGAGTGACAAAAGAAAGATTTTGAAGGGAGACCATGAGCCTTGGTGGAATGTGAGCGCAGTAGCAGAGATAGAGTGAATGAGAGGCAGCAGAAAGAGCATGATGGCACTTACCCTCTTGCATTATTGGGTGTTCCTCAGACTGGCAATGACCTACGTGACAAATTGGAAGCAGATGTCAAGGTCTGGTGGTGTGGTCTCTTCTGCTGGTACTGGGGGGAGGAGGATGGCCCTTGTCTTCACCAACAGGATCTCCAGGTCCTACAATCCATCTTTTAAACAGGAATGATGATGCACAGTTCAGTGCCAAAGATTTGATGTTTAGAAAAGAATTTTCATCAATTATCATATGTTTACAGCTTTGCTACAAAGAAGATTTATATCATTTATATGAAATTCTGGTGGAGCCTCCTGTCAATGGAATTGTCAATAGATCATTCAACAAATTAATCCTCACATTGCCATCATATAACAATTAAGGGCACATTTCAATATTGTTTCCACTGGTTCATTGATGAGTATTTAAAGAAGCCTAACTTTTGATGACAATTTGCAAGCATGAAGAGGTTAAATGTAAATTGTTCTCTATGACTTTGTTCTGAACAAAGTTTAAGTTCCAGAGATTACCAATTTGGTAAAGTTTGACCTCATATTAATTGGTTTGACTTTGTCATTTGCTCTAACACTCTAAATGTTTAACACAAGAATAAGAACTAGAAGCAGGAATACACCATTTGGCCCCTCGAGGCAGTTCCATATTTCAATAAGATCTTGACGAGTCTGATTGTCGCCTCAAGTCTATGTTCCTGCTTTCTTCCCATGACCCTTCATTCCCTTGTTTGACCTTGTTATGTAACTCATTCTTGACTAAATTCAATGACTCAGTCTCCATTGCTTTCTGGGGGGGAGAATTCAATATATTGGCAACTAGCTGAGGGAAAAGTCTTCTCCGTATCTCCCTCTTAATTGGGTGATCTCTAACTTTTAAATTGTTTGCTTTAGTTCTGGACTCCCACAAAGAAGAAATGTTTCCCAGTATACACTCTGTCAAATTCTCTCAGAGCCTTTCTTTCACTTACTTTTGGATGTATGCTTCGTTGGCTGGCCGGCATTTATTGTCCATCCCTAATTACCCTTGAGAGCTGCTTTTTGAACTGTTGCAGTCCATGTGCTGTAGATAGACCTATAATGTTGTGAAGGAGGAATTCTGGGATTTTGACCCAACAGCACTGAAGGAACGTTGGTACAAGTCAGGATAGTGAGAGATTTGGTGGGGAACTTGCGATGTGGTGTTCCCATATATCTGCTACCCTTGTCCTTCTAGAGGATAATGGTGGTTGATTTAGATGGTGTTATCTCAGGAATCTTGATGATTTTCTGTAGTGCATCTTGTAGGTGGTACACACTGCTGCTATTGAGCATCAGTGGTGGAGGGAGTGAATGTTTGTGGATGTGGTGCAAATTAATGCCTTCTGTCTGCCACATTCAGGACAATTTACAGGAGCCATCCAGGGCAGCTCCAGACTGACAGCTCTTCATCTGGTGTTTGAGTGTGGCTTAAGTATCTGCCAGTGCCAGAACTACTGAGAGATCCCATCTCTCCATGGATTGCTGCTCCCTAATGAAGCAATACCACAGCCCCAAGCTCCACTTCATTTTTCAAACTCTGATTTCGCTTTTATGTCTCCTGCACCCTTATGCTTTCAGCTCCACTATATGAGGGAAAGTCCTCAGCCTGTATATAGAACCGCTCTGTAATTCACTTCTCACATACAAAACACTTCTGGTTTCTTCCCCCTACCTATTGAACTCCACTGCCAGCTACCTTTTAGCAAAATACCGAGGGCTGTTTGATTAGATGAAAAATCCTGCAGCTGTGTAAGCAGTTGCTATGGTATTACAATGATGTTCTGAATATATATAAATGTACGTTTTCAACTTCAACACATTTCCCTCCTTTTGTTGCCTTACAAACTAATTCTTGAAATGCATCACCACATTTTTGTTTACGGATGATTGCATAAGAAAACTGATTCATCACATTTTATCATTTAATACCTTGATCCCAAGGTGAAGGTGTAGGATGGGTGGAGGAAAGATAGAGAATTCATGAACAATGGACAGGTTTGATTTTATAAGAAAATTCTTGGAATGCAACATACTTAAAATGTTCATCCCACAGTTGATTTCACTCTATTTACCACCAGCGAAGTATCAAATGTTAAAGACTGACAGTGTAATGTTGTTTTTCTATTACTAGTAAAACAAGCTATCAAACAAGATGATTATCTATATTACTTCTCTGAAGATAATATATTTACATAAATATACATATGTACTATAATCAAAACATCTTGAATTTAACAGATGTAATTACATCTTACATCACATCCCTGAAAGTGCTTTCAATTATTTATCTTTTTTTGTTATTCTTTATGTGTAGTAAAAACAGGATTCACTGCAGCAACTCACAAAGGCAGTACTGACAGAATTGAATCTTTTTTTTTGCCTAAGTATCAATTTATATTGACTGTCATTGGGACAGAATCCTGGAACTCGCTTCCTAAGAGCACTGTGGGTGTACCTACACTTTAAGGACTGCAGAAGTTTAAGAAGGCAGCTCACCATCACCTTCTCAAAAACAATTGGAAATAGGCAATGAATGTTGGCCCACTCATGACGTCCCATGATAAATGTCAAAATAAGTTGTTCTCTTTGAAATTGAGTGGATGCTGATGGCATTAAGATGCTCCAGATCAGTGATCTTGTTCTGCCAAAAAATGCTGAGCATTTGTCTGAGACAGCAAAGGTGGAAACTGTACAACCCTTTCTGCTCTCTAATGTAGGTCTATTGTAGAGGAGTGCACTGAGGATTCAGTCTTGATAGACTTGCAATTTGGTTTTCTCTGTCAGGTTGCTGTTGTTTCCCCACTCTCTTACTCAGCTTGGATTTAAGAGAAGCAAGTAATTCAACATGTGCATTATATTGTTGTATGCCTAAATATGTGAAGACACCAACTGCCTCCAGCATCGCATTGATAGATGTGAACATCCTGCACTGTGACATTTTATCTGCACAATGTTGATGGCCAAACCAAACTCCATGCAGGTGTGACGAGTCTGCCCATTTGCCACTGCAGTTGTTTCTCCATCCGCAATGTTAATGCGACATTATCACCATAAAGCAACTCTCCAATAAGGACTTGCTGAGCTTTTTGCCCTGGATGAGCAACACTGAACAGCTTTCCATTAGTTCTGTTACTAAGTACATACCCTCTGTTGACAATCCGAAGGCACCTGACAGCAACAGATTCGAAAGAGTGTTGGTGCCAGAACACAACCCTGTTTGGCCTACAGAAGGTCTTACTTGGTTCTCATGTTGCCCTGATATAGCTCATTTGTCCATTATGTTTTCCTTTTACCCAGTCACTTTTACCCAACAGTTTACATAGAGCAGTGATGGCTAGTCTGTTACATGGTGAGATAGACGAAGGCAGTGGTCTCCATTGTTCATGGCATTTTTCTTGCGGATGTTTGACTAAGAATATCACATCAGCTGTAACTCATCCATCTGGGGATTGAATTCAGGATGAATGCCTTCAGTCACAATCTGGAAACTGACAAGAGCCATACAGGCAAATATCCTTTCGACAAAAGTCAGCAGGGAAATGCCTTGATAGTTCTGGTAGTCACTGCAGCCACACCGTTTGTTTTTGCACAAAGAAATAGACCTCATGGGTCAAATAATCTCCACAATTATTACCCAGTTAGCCTCCTGTGAGAAACAACAAACCTGCTGCAACTCAGGACTCTTCAACTCTCTCTTTGCTAGTTTTCCCAACAACGTGCAATGTAAATAGATCCATACCTCCCATAATCTGAAATTTACACCGTTGCCCCAGTGACAAAGGAATACAGCACAGATTTAACAAAAAATAAAATCACAATTCTTGCCAGCATAGTCTCCCTATATGCAATCCCCAAAATCTGGAAAGCAACAGCAACTCTACTAGCTACTTCTTTGCACCGTTTCAAATCACACCAAAGCAATAGGCACATCGTCAGATAATCCACAATGTGATATTTGTACCTGCCTTGAAAATAATGATGTTTCCAAAATCTCGAAGTCCTATTCTGATATTTTTAGCTAATTTTATGAAGGTAATAACATGAACTCACTCACAAGGTTCCTTCTCACTGTAGCAAGAGAATTGCAGAATAGAAATCCAGGCAGAGCAGCACAATACTGGGTAACTCTCCAGCAGGACACAGATAGTAAAGACAGTAGAAGAGTTGTGGTAGATTACCGCATGATCAGTTGCATACTAGGAGAAACATCAAACACCATTTAACACCATGAATATTTTGTTTGGTAATGCCTCTACTGGAAAGATATGCTGTACTGAATGTTCAACATCACAATTAGCAGAAACTTTTGGTAGTTGCAGACATCTCTGTAGAGTCAGTTGAACAATCCCCGCAGCCAGTCTTGCACTCTTAACCAACAACAACTTCTAAGTATGTAGTACCTTTAATAAATGACAACATCCCAAGACACTTGACGTGACATTATAAGTCATAGGCATAAAGTCACATGGTGGGATGAAGGGCCTGTTCCTGTGCTGTGCGGTTCTATGAAATAACATTTGAGCAGATGATCAAACATATGGTCAAGCAGGGGGGTTTTCATGAACAAATTAAAAGAAGGCAGAAAAGCAGAGAGGCAGTGGGGTTTCTAATTCCCAGAGCTTTATGCCCAGATGGTGGAAGTCATGGTCACCAGTAGAGGGTGATTAAAATTATCCAAAATGCCAGAATTAGCAGAGCACACGTAAATTGCAAGGATGTAAATACAATGTCACTCAGTGAGCCAAGAGGCGATAGATGGAGGCTTGATGTCGGGTTAGGAAAGGGGCATGGAACTTTGGATGACCTCAAGTTTATGAAATGTCGGAGGCCAACTAAGAGTTGGATCTAGAGGTAGCAAAGACAGGGATGAGGGTTTCATTTCTGACACTTGACTTGCATATTCAGAGTTATGTCTATGATCAGGTACCATGGCAGAATAGATATAAAAGAGCAAACTGGCATTCTATTAATATCACAAAATCATTAAGTAATTCTGATAGGGTTAATTTGTTAGTTTTAGAATATGAATGGCAGCTATATCTATCTAAAAACAAGAGGACTCTCACAGCATTAGCTACAGAAACAAAATTCTTTCCTTTTAGAAAACAGCTCACAGTGTCTCATTCTAGATTCACATTATGTCAAGCTATTTAAAAGTTCACAAGAAAATGTTCACAAGGAGATCATTTATGGCTTAAGGCAGCGCAGGACTGTGATATTACTACAAGTTCTAATTGGCTGTCTCTGGGATTCCTTCCAATATCTTTAATCCAAAGGAAAGCTTTGCAGAGTTACCTCCTAGCGCCCACAGCTAAATCAGACCAGGTTGCAAAATATCGCCTGACATTATTCATTCTTGACCAGCTGCATTACTTGACAAATCTTCTCTAAAATCCTATCTAGTCAGGAAGTGTCATGTTTTTACAGATACAGGAAAATTCTTTGAAATATAGCCAGGAGAAAACACATTATAGTGTGGGCAGGAAGGAGCGAGTTAGACTAAACCCATGCTCCAATATGTTTGCACATTTGTCCCTAAATAGATCCATAAAATGTTTGGTTCTTTTTAATCAGTACAGATCACTTAAATTAAACAAAAAAAAGATAATGAAGTGTGCAACTCTAGTACACATTGAGCACAAAAAATCTCATGCATAGCAGAATCACGGAGATGGCTCTGCCACTGAATGTTTATCTAGGAAACATCAGATTAGTCTTTTGGGATTACCATGAGGAAAATTGCAGGTCCAAAAGGAAAGCAGACAGTAAATTGACCAGTACCAGCAGAAAAGACAATTGAAATACAGAAAATCAAGCAAGATGCCAAAAACAGTACATTGTCTTAAATACAGGCCATTATCATCTCTGGTCTATCCTTCAAAGTAATGCCCAATTTTCCTCTTTGAACTTCAATGACTCAGAATTACTTAATGTCCTTGGACTTTGAGGACTGCAACAGAATGCTCTTTGAAAAGTAGAATTTTGGTTTTCAACTTTCTCAGTTTTCCAGGACCCAACAGCATCGAACCAAAAAGCTTCATTAACATTTGACCAAAGAGGTAGGTTTTCAGGAGCATCTTGGAGGAGAGAGAGATGGCAAGGCTTAAGGAGGGGATTCCAGAGCTTAGAGCCCTGGGAGGTGAAGGCATAACCATTGATGATAAACCAATATAAATCAGGAAAGAATTAGAAATATTAGATTACTTACAGTGTGGAAACAGGTCCTTCAGCCTAACAAGTCCACACCGACCCACCGAAGCACAACCCACCCAGACCCATTCCCCTACATTTACCCCTTCACCTAACACGACGGGCAATTTAGCATGGCCAATTCACCTAACCTGCACATTTTTGGACTGTGGGAGGAAACCAGAGCACCCGGAGGAAACCTACACAGACACGGGGAGAATGTGCAAACTCCACACAGGCAGTTGCCTGGGGCTGGAATTGAACCCATATCTTTGGCGCTGTGAGACAGCAGTGCTAACCACTGTGCCACCCACTAAGATTGTTAAGATTCATGTCTTTTGTGGAGAAAGCCAGCAGGCCAAGTCAGACAGAGCGCATGAAGGTAGAGGGAAGTGAGGAACATAATTGTGTGCTGTGCTAATCTTCAGTTCAAGTTGGAGTTACCTGTGTGTGTGTGTGTGTGTGTGTTGGGGGGTGGGTGGGTGCTGATTCCTGAGAAGGAGAGAATGAAGAAGAATGAAGTGCAATAGGCCAGTTGATCCAGGTACCAAATAAATCAAAGGCAAATACTTGTGTTTTATCCATGCAATTGCTTGAGGTGATTTTAAGGCAAACATAAGAAGATCAAGAGGCCATTTAGTCACTTAAACCTCTTCTGGCATTCAGTTCCCTATCAAAAATCTGTTAAGCACAATGAGTTTAAATTTAAGTTCATAACTCATAGCCAAATGTATAAACTCTCTTATTACACATATGATTCATCATTACTTTAACAACATGAGCCATCTTGTTTAAAAGTAGTTTCGATGGTTTCCCTTGATCCATGTCCAGAAAATATTCAGCCCTGCTCTTAAAAAGTGCCCTTTAGTAAAGCAATTTCCCAATAATTTTGTGAATTGGTAAAATAAAAAGAGCAATTTCAAGACAATGTTCAGGTCACATTTCAAAACCTGTTTGTGCTATAAAAATGTTTTTTGTACACAGTTGCCAGCTCAGTGCCATTACCTCTGTGCCACCATCACCACTGTAGACCTTCTAACGTTGAGTTCAAGGTGGTAATGTCTGATGTGATACATACTCCTGCTCACCATGCCAAAAAATAAAAAGGGTATATTGACATGCAAAATGAGAAAAAGATATATGCGCACAGAACAGTAAAAAGAAGGGCTAGAATGGATTTGTAGAATTATAGTACATAAAGAAAAAAAAACAAAGATTTGCATTTATGTAGCACCTTTCACATTCTCAGGACAACCTGGAAGTCTGGGCATCCCCATGTGATGTGCTGTTATCATTTTGTTGTATGTGTCCTTGTTGAATGACAAGATTTACCATTTGGACGTTGGTTGATTGATGGATTTGGTTTCATGCCAGGCAGGGGGGAACCTGGGGTTAGGTGTATGATGTGAGGAAGCTTAGGGGCTCAGTGGTAGCAGTCATGCTGGTCATGACCCCAAGCAATGTCATTTACCGTTTATTCAAAACTGTCCTCTCACTGCCCTCCCCCAAATCTCCTTATGCAACTGAATTTCCTAAGGCTTGAATCATCCAATGTTAAACATTTAAACCAGATAACTCCAAGGCTTCCAGCTTCATTAACATAATTTAAAGAAAAAATCTGCCTTTTGTGAGTGGATTAGCTAATATTCAAACGTTGGTATGTTTGACCTGGCTTCCAGTCATACTCAAAATGTATGCTCATCTTATACTCCAACTTCACCCAATTCTATGATCTCAGCATCCTTCCAATACACTCCAACCCTTACTAGTCACCATGTCTTGGTTAAAATTTACTCTTGTCCCTGCTTTCCCTAGAGACGTTTAGCTCGGAAATGGTAAATCTAATGACTAAAATTGTTTTGTATAATTTGTTCATGAGATATGAGTGCTGGCTGGGGCAGCATTTATTGCCCATCCCTAATTGCCCTGGAGAAGATCATTGTGAACTGCCTTCTTGAGCTGCTCTAGTCCTTGAGGTGTAGGAAAACCCATAGTGCTGTTCAGAAGAGATTTCCTGGATTTTTAACCCCTTAACAGCAAAGTAACAACAATGTAGTTCCTTTGTATATTCCTCTGTAATTAATTTTCTCAAACATTCTGTAAAGCCTCTAGATGTGTATTTATATACTTAGGTTAAGATTGAACATGACTAATTGTAATGGCATTTTCTCCAACTCAAAATCTGCAAGACTTCGTTCTGGTGTCCACTATTCAAAAAAAAGTGCCAGAATTACATGGGGAGTAACTACAAGCATATGATTATTTTGGAAAATAAACAATGTTTTGGCTTAAAAATGTATAATTAGTTCCTGCCCTGGAACTGAGCTCTCCATAGGTTACATTTTTATTCATCAGGCCATTGAGAGGAATTTCCAATCATGTCTTTATTTTTACATTTATTACTTTATCATGAATGGTGTAAGGGGAAACTGAGTTTATCAGGCTAACTTGAACCTTGCAGATGAAGAAACAACTGCTTACGGGATTAGTGCTGCTTAAGCTCATGTTTCTTTACTATATTGTTGAAACTCTCAGAAGGTTTGACACAGTTGATAATGAGAGGTTGTTTCTCCTGGTGTGCAAGTTTATGACCTACCTGGACACTCTCAGGTTAGGGATTGGCCATTTACAAGTGAAATGAGAAGGCATTTATTCAGTCAAGAAATTGTGAATTGTTTGGAATTCTCTGCTCAGAGAATTATGAATACTTAGTCATTGAATGTATTCAAAACTAAGATCAATAGTTATTTAAACTTGAGGAAAATCCTAAGATCATAGGGAGTGTGTGGGAATTTAATGTTGAGGTAGAAAATCAGCTGAGATTTTATTCAATGCTGGAACTGGCATATGTTCTTCTAAATGCTGACCTTTGGAAATGCAAGTTCTTTGATGCATTGTATTAACCCTGTCGGTAATGCTGGTCTCCAAAAAAGACTTGCACACTCAAAGATTGGGCCTGCAGGTTGGAAAACTGTTATTCTGTCTTGATATCATCCTCAAACCCACTTTCTGTTTTGATTTTTCCATGGCAAGTGACTGGTCCTGGCAAGGTCAGCATTTATTGACTAACCTACTGCCCCTTGATGGTGATGAGAAGCCTTCTTGAGGGTTCACAGTTTTCAAAGTGCTGCAGAAATTAATAAATACTGTCAGAAGGGAGTTTCAGGGTTTAGACCCAGTGACATTGAAGGAATGGCAATATTGTTCAAGTTAGGATTGTGATTGGAAGGAAATTTGTTGGTTGAGGTATTCCCACGTTCTCATAGATCCCTGGTTAGACTCCACTTGGAGTACTCTGAACACCTCTGGGTACTATACCTTAGGAAGGATATATTGACAAGGGAGTACAATGTAGTTTACAAATATGGTACCTAGCCTTCAGTGATTAAGTTATGTGGAGATGTTACACAAATTAAGCCTGTGTTCTCTAGAATTTTTGAAGTTAAGGGGCGATCTGTACAAAGTCTTCAAGATATTAAAAGGAAAAATCAGAATAGATAAAGATAAACTATTTCCATCAGCTGGAACTTCTAGAAGTAGAGGGCAGAGTCTGAGAATTAGGGCTAAACCATTCAGGAGAGATGTTAGGAAGCATTTCTATACATAAAGGGTGGTAGAGGTTTGGAAATACTTTACACAAGCAGCAGTTGATGCTAAATTAGTTATTAGTTTTAAATTTGAGATGGATACATTTTTGTTAAGTAAAGGTGCTAAGGGATATGCTCAACAGACATGTATAAAGAGTTAGTCCACAGATCAATCATGATCTAATTGAATGAAGGAACAGGATCAAGGTACTGAATGGCCTACTTCGGTTCCTATGTTCTTATGTCATGGGTTTGGAAGGTGCTATCTTGGAAGGCTCTGCAAGTTGCAAGCAAAACTAGATTCAGCCTTTACATCGACCCCACAACACCCTCCTTAAAGACTAATGGCAGATCCCAAGGACTGAACTCTGAACTCTGACCACCTTTGATGACCAACTCCTAGACTTGACTGACCTAATCTCTGACATTTGTCTTTGCAACTCTCAAATGGACAATACATCATTCCCCTGACTGCTTGCAATGGCCCTACAGGAATGACTATTTCCCACTCCCCAGACTATATTTGGACAGATTCCCTGACTATGACTGACACAAGTGTTTGTCTCACAATGGCCAAGCTCTGAACTGTCTGTGGATTGTGCCCAGACTTGATGCTACCAGGATCCCCTGACAGACAGTCCCTCTTAAGACTAATGACTAGTGCTCACCCAGTTTATAATATGTCCATTAGGTTATTTGCTGTGTGCTTGCTGTGTAGACAGTTGGCAGATGCTGTAAGTGTTAGATTGATATCTCACTGTACTATCCAGCAAAACATTCTCCCCCAGATAGATCACTTCTGATAAGCACAACAAACAGTCAGATTGTGTGCTGCAAAAAAGAGCATGTTGATGTGGCAGTACTCAGAACCTTTGAACTCTGGCTGAAGTGCCAATGTGCTAACAGGGCATAGCATGGCATGGCAAGGTATGGGTGCTGCAAGCTTGGAGGAAAATGTTAAGTGAGAGAGTGCTAAGGGAGCAAGGGAGCAGTCCTGAGATACATCTTGATCCATTTGTGAACTGGGTTCCTGTCCATATCTTCAAAGTATCCTTAGAGCAGCCTTTCAATGTTAGTTGTCTGACACCCTGCAATGCAGCTCAGTGCTTCCTAAGTATTGTAAAAATGGATCAGAGAGGAGCTACAAAGATTGCAATTTGTTGGCAAATGTCAGGTGCAAATATCTGTGGATAAAAGGTGCTTGTAGCTGGTGCCCACACATCATATCCTAAGATACTATTTGATTCCGAGCCACACGGAGGCTTGTCCTAGCCAGCGGCAAGCTGAAGTTGCCAAGTACCTGCTCTGGCTTCCATATTGAGAATTCTCAAGATTTAGGTTGCATTTGGTAAGATGTTAATGAGGTAAGTTGTGGTGTTAATATGGCAATTGTACTGCAATTTAGACCAGCTGATGTCAATGACTCCCAGTAAGAATGTAGAATGACTGAAAGCACAGTACAATTCTTACCGCATTCCAGACATTGTGATAAGTGACGTGGCCCTCAATTCAGAAGTGAAGAATTCAGGCACTTCATAAAGGATTGGGAAATTCAACACCGTTAATCATCTCCACGCTATGTCCAGTCAAGTGGAAGCATTGATGCACTGTGAAAATAGCCAAAAGGATCATAAAGAAATAAAGTAAATCTAACACACACTATACAAATCAAACCTTCAGTGGAGAAATACACCTAATGAAAACACAGGAAGTAATCCAGTCAAAGACTATGGTCACACTGCACCCAAACTACTTTTCCAATAGTAAAAAAGATTAAACCAGAAGTTCTACCAGGTGTGTGACAAGGTGAAACGATAGAAAGCCAACTTTAACATTGTTAGAACTATCAAATCATTGTCAGAGCTAGGAGAATGGGTTAAATTGCAACATTCAATAGTCTCAATCAAAGTCAGCCTACTTAGCAATTTGGGGCCTGTGTTGACCAAATATCATCTCAATCATGCACAGTAAATGACCAGATAAATTTCCACAACTACAGATATCTATACACAACTTAGAGGAGCTGTTCCTTTATTGCTAGGAAGATATGATATCACCACTGGCAGAAAGTACACTGTAACACACCATGGAGAAGGATCAAGCAGACAAACGGCAATACAATGTATGCGTGTACCATGAGGTACAATGTGTGCACAATTTAAAGAGTACGTATACAATGCGTATGTAGAGTTAGATGGTAGTGGAACTGACTAGAATTGATACATTGTTCTGTTATGAATAATAACTTTCTTTGTGACCATATAGTTTAGATAAGTTTCATACCTGATAACTACAATGATTGTGCATGCATTTTTTTTCTATGAAGAAGGGGGATGGTTAGGGAAATGCAATTGTACCTTGAGTGTACTGGTTGGCTTGCCAAAGCCATGTGACATCCAACTGTGTGGTAAGTGCCTTTGAGGGCAATTTGTGACAGTCATACACAAATCAGAACAAGATGGATCTGTTGTCAATGCCCTATTTCTGAACATTCAATCCTCCACTGATTTGAGCCATGTGTCATTTATTGCAACTGCCTTATTTATTTGATTACTCAGTCTGGCTGAAATCTCACAGGACTGCCTGTGCTCTGTGAAAATGATTTAAGATACTTTTATTTAGTTTCCATATCCCAAATCATTTTACTGAAAAATGCAAATACGTACTCATACAGGTAAACGATGGAAATACTAGAGAAATTGGATTTGTATTATGTCAATCATTATTTGACTATGTCTTAACAACCTTATGGCAACACTGTAATATAAGTCATGCAAAGAATATAATCATTCTGCTTGCATTCAATTTGTATGTACATTCAGTAGTGATTCAATTCAACAGCTGGATCAGTGACAGGTAAAGAAGTGCGTGATGAGTCATGTTTGCATGTTGCTAACCACTTTAAGTGGCAGCTGTGCTGTGGTCAATGACCAAAAGGTTCATATACTTTTTGAATTAGCTGCAAATGTTTTTCTACATCAATACTTTCACCCTTTTTTGTGGCCCTGAAAAGTGTTATATCATCTCATTTCAACAGTTTAATTGAAATACTCACCTTGGATGGAAGATATTGTGTGCAGATTCAGATTCTGAGACACCTTGTTGCAAAAGGAGTGCTGACACAACTCCACTTTGCATGTTATGACAAGTCACGAAGTTTTCATGATTCAACTGTTTAATATATATTATTTGAGTACTGAACTTGAGTATTACTGAGAAAATACATAATCTGTCAAAGCTTTTCATCGTGAACTCCTTAGGACAATTTGCAAGAATATCAATTCACCAAGAAAAGCAATATTTATGCCACATTACTGCAGACTGTTGATTTGATGGCAAGTTTTTCTGATTTGTTAGAGGAATTGCCAGCCAAATGGTGACTATTAATGCTAATATAATGATGGATCAGATTCCTAAGTATTCATAGTCATTTTCACTTTTAATTCCGAAATGTGCTTTTTAAAAAAGATGACCCATACAAAGAAAAGAAAAGCTGTAGATATAAATTCAACGACTGTGGCAAAGTCCTGTGTGAAGCCTGGGGAATGCTACACCTGTAAGGGGTACGGGAAATTTCAAACTGGGAGAGAGTCAACACAATGAAATATTGAGGGAATTCAACCATTCTCAGTCAATAGCTATCTCTTGCAGACATGTCTGTTTCACCCAAGGAGTATACAGTAGTCCACACACAGACAACCCCCCACCCCCATAGCCATGGGGAATATGTTCCAAGCCCTGCCGCAGAAGCTAGAAACCGCGGGTAGGAGTGAATCCATTCATTTGAGCGGTAAACTGGTGCCTGGTTCTGGAAGGTGCCCTATAATATGTTCGGGCCATGGTAAACTGAACCTGCGGAAATTGATTCCGCAGATATGGCGGTCGCCCTGTATAATAAAAGAGTTAAAAACTGAATGCAATTGACTGGATGTCTTCATGTGCAGTCTGAGAGCCATAGCTTTAAGAATTGCCATTTAATGAGCCCTGAACTGTGAGTTAAAAAAAAGAACAAGACTCTAATTCTGAATGCTGGAATTCAGTAACTAACCAAAAAAATCAGAACAATAGAATTTACACTGGAACATGTTAAACTATCTTACTTTCATATGAGCATTTTCATGCTTGCATTGCTCCAGACAACAAACTCAATGTAAACCAGATGAATAGCACCTCATTTTCTAACTAGGCATTTTACAGCATCTAGGGCTCCATAACTTCATAATATGATTTCCAGCCTCTATTTTTGTTACACCCCATCCCTCACTGAACACCTATGCAACTTGAGTCATCCCTTGTTTGTGTCATTATAAACCAGATCAAATCCCCTCAAAGAATGTTAAGAAAATAGTCTAGTCCCTCACTTTTTCTTATTTTAGTGGTAAGTGTAAGGCGTGGTGTTTCAGATGCAATTCGATTGGTCAAACCGATGAAAGGTTACCACATTTGAAACAAAACACTTTATTCAGATACTATAATTAATGTACAGACAAAATAAAAATAAAAGAAATGAATTGGCTTAACTGTAACTGCAACAAAATGCTTAACTACATAATATTTATTAACTATTCCTGATTAACTGTTCCAATAAAGTAACATCCCACAAACACATCATTAGCAAAGGCAAATTCAGTAAAATAGATTGTCTCACATGTAATTCTAGGTGCAAGAAGAGAATCCCAGCTTTTAGCTGTAACAGAGAAAGGAATAAGAGGTACCACATCCAACTTCAGGTCACAGGCAACTAGTACTGAAGGATTAAACTAAAAAAAGTCTTGATTCAGTACAAGCTTGACCCCACCCATTCAAGCTACTTCTATTGTATCAGCACTTTTTTAAAACCCAAAGGCCTTGCAATGTTTTTACTTTATTGGCTTTGAACAGAATACTTGGCAAGTCTGTCTCCAACTTTCTTCGAAAAAAAATCCCAGAACAAAATACACCCCTTAAAGCCGTAGTATTCTCACACCTAAGCATGCAAACATTCACTACTACAGTCCATTTTAATCCATTTTATTTCTTGCTGCGAAATACCTCCATCTTCTTCCATGAAAGTCATGACAATATGTTGGCAATTATGTTCTCTTGCCCTGCCACGTGTATAATTTTCAAATTGAATGGCTGCGATAATAAGTTCCATCTAAACAGTTTGGTATTTTTGTCCTTAAAGTTTTCCAAAAACTTTAACCAGTAATAATCAGTATAAACAATTGCCCCAGTCATATCACTGGCAATATAAATGTTGAAATGTTGTAACGCCAACACCAAGCTCAAGGTCTTTTCTCAATCACAGAATATTTCTGTTGATGATTATTCAATCTTCTGGAAAAATGCCCAGTAGGTCTTTCTACTTACTCGCCGTCTTCTTGCAAAAGTACAACACTGACACCTGCACCTGCACCTTGAATGGCTTTGCGTAGTTAGTTGTGGCTAACACTGGGGTAGTGGTTAACACAGCTTTCAGGCTGTCAAATGCCTTCTGACATTCCTCCATTTTCTGCACTTACTCAACAAGTCAGTCAGTGGAGCAACCACTCTGCTAAAGGTCAGCACAAGTTTCCAAAAGAAACCATTCAGTCCCAGAAATTGTACTACTTCGGTCTTCATCGATGGTATGGGAATCTCTCCAATAACATTTACTTTCATATCACATGGGGCCATTTGCCCATGTCCAATAACATAACCCAGGAACGTGACTTGGGCTTTTGCGAGCTCACTCTTAGCCAGGTTAATCACCAAACCGCTTCCCAAAGTTAATTGAACAATTCCAACAGATGCTCTAAATAATCCTTCCATATGTGATTAAAAATCACTAGTTCATCGATGTCCACCATACAATTGGGTAATCCTGAAATGACTTTATTAGCTAGTCTTTTGAAGGGCTTATGCCCGAAACGTCGATTCTCCTGCTCCTTTGATGCTGCCTGACCTGCTGCGCTTTTCCAGCAATACATTTTTAAGTCTTTGAAATGTGGCTGGCTCATTTTTCATACCAAACAGCATGATTTTAAACTGGTACAGTCCATTCAGCATCACAAGCAACCAAACGTTCATTTGCTCTTTCAGGTAAAGGTGCCTGCCAATATCCTCTGAGTAAGTCCAAATTTGAAACGTAAGTTGCTTGTCCCACATTCTCAATACAGTCATCCAAATGTGGCTTAGGGTATGAATCAGAATTTGTCCACACATAATCATTGGGTATCATCTGGATCTGGCACCATTACTATGAGTGAGCTCCATTGCTGCAACTCACATTAACTTTATTGTCTTTGCGTATGCATTCTATCTCTTTTTCAACCTGTGCCATCTTTAAAGGGTTAAGCCTATGTTCATTGCTGTCCAGCCAACTCACCTGTGGTATTTACTCTTTCCCTTAAATTTGACACATAGTCCAAATACGTAGTCTCTGAACTCCGACTCATCAATTTCTCCTTAATTAATTTCAATGGTCCTCTCACCTCATGCTCAAAAACTAAATTAAATGGACTAAATTTAGTTGATTCATTGGGTGTATCCCTAATTGCAAAAAGTACAAATAGAATTCCTTTATTCCAGTCCTCTGGATAGTCCGGACTATAAGCCCTTAGCGTGGTTTATAAAATTTAATTCCTCTGTTCTAATGTTGCTTGCAAATCTGAATGGTACATCAT
This sequence comes from Chiloscyllium plagiosum, assembly GCF_004010195.1. Lineage (NCBI taxonomy): Eukaryota > Metazoa > Chordata > Chondrichthyes > Orectolobiformes > Hemiscylliidae > Chiloscyllium > Chiloscyllium plagiosum. The sequence goes on along the minus strand of NC_057711.1, from coordinate 117,549,058 downwards.
GGACTTGAATTGTTTTATTCCTAAGCTATTCATAACTTCCTTAAAAAATGTTGATGTAAAATTTGAACCTTGATCTGATTGTATCTCTGTGGGTAGTCTTCATCTAGTAAAAGATTTGAGTAACACTTCTACGATCTTTTTAGCCGTGATACTGTGTAATGGAATGGCTTCTGGAAATTCTAATAGACACAACCATTGTGGTTAACAAATTCTGATTCCCACTTTTTCTTTAGGTAAGGATCAATGCAATCAATTAAGACGCTTATAAAAGGTGCCTCAAATGCAGGAATGGGTATTAAGGATGCTGGTTTCATCACTGCCTGAGATTTTCCAATGTCTAGCAAAATTCAACCATATTTTTATACAGTCAACATCAAATGTTTTTTATATTTTGGTTTGAATTTTCCTTACTCTCAAATGACCTCCTAATGATAATTCAGGTGTTACCCGCAACACCATCTTTCTATAACCCACCAGCAAAACAAATTGATGAACTTTTGAATATGTGTTGGTCTCTATTTCCTCATCAAGACTTCATTTTTAGGATAGTAACATTCTGTGATACATTCAGGTTCTTCTTCTGTGTATGTCTTTTGATACAACTACATTAATCTTTCATCTTTCCGTTGTAATTCAGTTAATTCCTCTGATCTGAAAATATCCACTTTGACCTCCATCTGTTCTTGTCTTTTTCCTCAACCATTTGATCAAACATAGTTTCTGATAATTGAACTTCAACTTCTTCATCTTTATTCCTTGATTTCTTCACCTGTTTCAGCCTGTGGCTTTGTGATCTTATTACCACACAGTCAGGAAAAATCCCAAGATTTTCCTCTGACACCTCAGTTGCCTGATTTTCCACTGGCTTTTCAACCACAGTAGGCATGACTCAGAATTCCCAGCCTCGGAACTCCCTGGCTTGGACCTGACTGCCTCAGAACTCTCAGCCTTCAAACTCCTCACATGACTCACATCTGTGATCCAGCTATATCATTACCAAGGAAAGACTTTTTTTCCAGAACCAAGAATTTCACTGTTACTCCAACCACCACTTCACCACATTTCACCAGATTCTCCAACCTCACTTTATACCATGGAATACTGCTCTTCTCATGATGGATTCCACATATTACAACCTTTTCTGGCTGTACTCGCTCTTAATTACATATCTACTCATCTCTTACCATTAAAGGATAACTTGCTTCCATATCCCATATCCAAGATGGCAGTGGACTAGTAGGCACCTGCCGCAGTTTGTCTGCTCCATCTGTTCACAATTTTATTTCTCTCTTTTTTTTCTTTTCTTTTGTCTTTTCTTGCTCCTTTTCTCTCTTCTCAGCCTCAGCACTCCCAGCCTTAGAACTCACAGCCATGGAACTCTCAGCCTTGGAATTCCAGGCCTCTAAACTCAAGGCCTCCAACTTTGCAGCTCCGGAACTCCCAGCTGTGAAACTCCTGGTTTCTGGCTTTCTGGTCTCCGAACACAAATCTTGCGACCTCTGACCTCCCAGCCTCCGGCCTTGCAACCTTAGAATTCCCAGCCTCGGAACTCCCTGGCTTGGACCTGACTGCCTCAGAACTCTCAGCCTTCAAACTCCTCAGCACAGACCCAACGAGGTGGCATCTCGACCCAGCATGGCAGTCTCTTGGTCCAGCATGCCCATCTACTGGCTCAGCATGGCATCCCCTTGGCCCAATTGGCAATCTCCCAGCGGCCCAGCAAGGTGGTCTTCAGGCAGTATGTGGCCTCCTCTCTGTCTGTCATGGTGCCCTCTCAGCCCAGCATGGCAATCTCCCAGTGGCCAAGAATGGTGATCTTCGGGCAGTACGTGGCAGTCTCTCGGCCTGGCATGGTCTTGGTGTGGACATCCGGTCTCAGGGAAGCTGGATGTCAATGTGAATTGGGTCAGAAGAACCTTTCTCTGTACTTTTCCTTAATTTTATAATTTATTTCAATATCTGCAACACTGCAGATTCTATTACTTCTCCATTTTCCCCTGAATGGTAACTGCAAAAGCTACAACTTTAAGACTACTATAAGCTGCTACTCACACACTTTTCGCTGTACTTATTTGAGTACATGTGACAATAAAACTAATTCTAACTCCCTTAAAGTCTGATTTGCTTTACCTACTCCTTCTGGCTTACTTGAGTAAACCTTACCCATACAAGTAAATTCTTTAAGGAGATCTGACACTTTCTTCTCAGCCAACCCCTGACCGGCTTGTACATTCTTTTGCAGCTTTTTAGCTTCCATTGTGTTTTCCTTTACAGCTTCAACAAAACACACTGACTTATTCTGCTTTCCCACATCCATCTTCCCTGTGCTTTTTCTAAACCACATTGCAACTTCATGTGGTCTACTTTATTACAGGGAAAACACCTGAGTTTTTTTCCACTTCCCTTTCCCCCTCATGGATTTCCTTTTTAACATGTGGTAAAATATCTTTACTACCCTCAATAAGATCTCCTTTTCCCTTACCACCTGAGGATTTCTCTTTTCCTCAATTTCTATCCCTCACAGATTAAAACTGATGTCAGAAGCCCAACATTGATTTACGAAGCAACTCATAATTATCTGCCATTTCCGCTGCTATTCTTTCAGTCTTACTTCAGCAAGTGATTTTTTGAACTCCTCCAAAATAATCATCTGTTGAAGAACATTAATTTCAAAGGTAAAAACAATGACTGCAGATGCTGGAAACCAGATTCTGGATTAGTGGTGCTGGAAAAGCACAGCAGTTCAGGCAGCATCCGAGGAGCAGTAAAATCGATGTTTCGGGCAAAAGCCCTTCATTTATCTCTCCACCCTTCAGGAATACAGGCAGAGTGCCTGAAGGGCGGAGAGATAAATGAGAGGAGGGTGGGGGTGGGGAGTAAAGTAGCATAGAGTACAATAGGTGAGTGGGGGAGGGGATGAAGGTGATAGGTCAGGAAGAAGATAGGCAGGTAGGACAAGTCATGGGGAC
>NC_057711.1:117473542-117545570 GCF_004010195.1 Chiloscyllium plagiosum | reverse complement strand
GGAGGTGTGGGATGTGGGCGAGATGCGTTGGAGGGCATCTTTAATCACGTGGGAAGGGAAATTGCGGTCTCTAAAGAAGAAGGCTACCTGATGTGTTCTGTGGTGGAACTGGTCCTCCTGGGAGCAGATACAGCGGAAGCAGAGGAATTGGAATACGGGATGGCATTTTTGAAGGAGGTAGGGTGAAGAGGTGTAATCCAGGTAGCTGTGGGGGTCGGTGGGTTTGTAAAAAATGTCAGTGTCAAGTCGGTCGTCATTAATGGAGATGGAGAGGTCCAGGAAGGGGAGGGAGGTGTCAGAGATGGCCCAGGTAAATTTAAGGTCAAGGTGGAATGTGTTGGTGAAGTTGATGAATTGCTCAATCTCCTCACGGGAGCACGAGGTGGCGCCAATGCAGTCATCAATGTGGCGGAGGAAGAAAGGCCTTTTCCACCTATCAAAATTACTTCAAACTCAATGTACGTTTGACAAGATTACCTCCTTAGGTTTCTAAAATGCTGTCTATAGGCTTCTAGTACTAGGTTAGATTAGATTCCCTACAGTGTGGAAACAGGCCCTTCGGCCCAACAAGTCCACACTGACCCTCCGAAGAGTAGCCTACCCAGTCCCATTTCCATCTGACTAAAGTACCTAATGCTATGGGCAATTTAGCATGGCCAATTCACCTGACCTGCACATCTTTGGACTGTGGGAGGAAACCACGCAGACACTGGGAGAATGTGCAAACTCCACACAGACAGTTGCCTGAGGCTGGAATTGAACTTGGGACCCTGGGTGCTGTGAGGCAGCAGTGCTAACCACTGAGCCGCCTGAACTCATATGCCCTTAAGATGGCATTTTTCACCTCATCATATTCCCCAGATACCTCCTCTGAGAGTGATGCAAATACCTCACTTGCTCTACCTACCAACATCGTTTGAATTAACAATACATCATGGTCACCATGTTTGTTTAGCCACTTTCTCAAATGAAAAGGGCTTTTACATCCTTCTCGTTGAACTTTGGCAATGCTGGGACATATTTAAACAGATCTCCACCAGGCCTTTGGCTTCAATGGGATTGCTTTCCATCACTGTCCTCATCACTACTCATACCTTTCCCCTCTACCTCTGCCATTCAATGCAAATTTGAGTTTTCCATTCCGATCTCTGAATTTCAAAAATTCTCTCTTTCGCCCATTTTTCTGCTAGAGTCTTCCTTTCCTTTTCTTTATCTCTCTGCTTTTAACCATAATTCAAACTGTTTCAATTCCTTTTCATATTCAAGCTGCTTCATTGGCAATTGAATTTTAGCCATTTCTGATGATTCAGGTGGCATTTCCAACAATCTTAAATGTTGAGCTATTACTGCAATTAGCTCCCCTTTTCGCAAAAATAAAGGCAACTCCAGCTTGTCTGCAATTCCAAAAGCTTTGAGTCATAGAGTCATAGAGATGTACAGCATGGAAACAGACCCTTCGGTCCAACCTGTCCATGCCGACCAGATATTCCAACCCAATCTGGTCCCACCTGTCAGCTCCCGGCCCATATCCCTCCAAGCACTTCCTATTCATATACTCATCCAAATGCCTCTTAAATGTTGCAATTGTACCAGCCTCCACCACTTCCTCTGGCAGCTCATTCCATGCACGTACCACCCTCTGCGTGAAAAAGTTGCCCCTTAGGTCTCTTTTATATCTTTCCCCTCTCACCCTAAACCTATGCCCTCTAGTTCTGGACTCCCCGACCCCAGGGAAAAGACTTTGTCTATTTATCCTATCTATGTCCCTCATTATTTTGTAAACCTCTATAAGGTCACCCCACGGCCTCCGATTCTCCAGGGAAAACAGCCCCAGCCTGTTCAACCTCTCCCTGTAGCTCAGATCCTCCAACCCTGGCAACATCCTTGTAAATCTTTTCTGAACCCTTTCAGGTTTCACAACATCTTTCTGATAGAAAGAAGACCAGAATTGCACGCAATATTCCAACAGTGGCCTAACCAATCTCCTGTACAGCCGCAACATGACCTCCCAACTCCTGTACTCAATACTCTGACCAATAAAAGAAAGCATACCAAAAGCCTTTTTCAATATCCTATCTACGTGCAACTCCACTTTCAAGGAGCTATGAACCTGTATTCCAAGGTCTTTTTGTTCAGCAACACTCCCTAGGACCTTGCCATTAAGTCCTGCGAAGATTTGCTTTCCCAAAATGCAGCCCTTCGCATTTATCTGAATTAAACTCCATCTGCCACTTCTCAGCCCATTGGCCCATCTGGTCAAGATCCTGTTGTAATCTGAGGTAATCCTCTTTGCTGTCCACTACACCTCCAATTTTGGTGTCATCTGCAAACTTACTAACTGTACCTCTTATGCTCGCATCCAAATCATTTATGTAAATAACAAAAAGTAGTGGACCCAGCACCGATCCGTGTGGCACTCCACTAGTCACAGGCCTCCGGTTTGAAAAACAACCCTCCACCACCACCCTCTGTCTTCTACCTTTGAGCCAGTTCTGTATCCAGATGGCTTTGATGATTTTCTGTAAAACTGCCGAAGTGACTTCTTCAACCCCCAAGAAGCTCTTATTGGCTGAAAGAGCCATTACTACACAGGTCACACTCGATTTAACCCAAGCAAATTCAATACCCGAAAAGAGAACACCAACACTCACCACTCACTGCCTTTGAGTCCAATAATCCTAAATCCAAACTGGAATGAAAGATTTTGATCCTGCAGGAACCCCAATTTATTATGGACCAGACCAAACGTTCTCAAAATATATTAAGAATATCGACTAGCCCCTAACATTTTCTTATTTAAAGCAAAGTGTAAGGCTATGTGTTCTGGGAATGCAATTCGATTGGTTAAACTACCAAGCTTGAAACAAAACATATTTTGTTCATGTACTATAATTAAAATACAAGCAAATTGAAAAGAAATTAATTGGCTGAATTGTAACTCTAAAGAAATGCTGAACCACTTAATGTATTTCGTAACTACTACTACTTAACTGTTCCAATATAATAACACCCCATAAACACACCCTTGGCAAAGGCAAATTCGGTAAAATAGGTTGTCTCACATGTAATTCTAGCTGCATGAAGAAAACCCCACCTTTTAGCTGTAACAGAGAGAGGAATAATACTCCAGAAACTGCTACTGAAGTCTACAACTAAAACAAGATCCTGGTTCTGTAGGGTCCAGACCCCAACTATTCAGCTGATTCTATTGTGCCAACTTTATAAAATAACCCAAAGCCACACAAGTTGTTTATTTTACTGGCATTGGGGCAGAGTGCTTGTCATCTCTGTCTCAACCTTGCTTCATTAAAAAAAAGACAAAATATACCTCCAAAAGCCACAGTATTGTCACAATGTCTTATAAGTGGCCAAGAAGCTTGGAGTAGTGAATTATCTGATTGAAACTCTAAAGTGGGTAAAAAGCAAAGGCTGTATTTTGTAAACATGATTAAACAATGCCTCCACTGAGAAAGGAACAAATAGGTAATGGTCTGCACCAATGCCACTGACTGACTGGATGAAGGTATCAGCAGGAATGAACTGGGGGCGGTTACATAGGTGAGGTCCATCTTGAACCTCCTATAAGCAACTAACCAATGCAGAAATACTAACAAACTCAGACTCCTTATTTAACAACCTAGGTGCAGAATGACAATCAGACTTAACATGCTGCTCACTGCATTCAAGAATTTATGTAGAGACAAGCCAGGGTGCATTACTCTAGCTCGACATGATGCAGATGTAGAAGAGGGCCCTCCCATAAGGCTACATCCCTGTTGACCACATCCAGAAAGGTTGGTCCTGGTTTGAAAGATGATTAACAGCATGATGCTGTACCAATAATGGATCCTATCCGCAGTAGCTGGAGCTCCCAGCTGTGTTCATGCACAAGCCAGGTGGCTCCACTATTATCTGCATTAACTGCTGAAAAGTTAATGTAGTGACCAGACCCAATTCCTATACCCTGGCTGAAAGACTTTTTATACATATATATATATATATATATATATATATATTAAGTTATGCTGATTACATTAACAAGATAGATTTTCTTATGCACTGGCAAGTTCCTCTGACTCTATATTTAAAAATAATCTCAGTCAATATCAATTTGTATCATTTGGACTCTGAAATGCCACAGACACTTCCAAAAGTATATGAACTGGAGAATGAATATATGCAGAGGGTAAAGGGTTTTCTCCCAAGCTAAGAAAAAACCTCTCTCTCTCTCTTTTTGTAAATTGTTCCCAGTTCCAAGCTGTTCAGTCACTTGAGAGACAATCACTCAGTTGCTGGCAGGCACAAAAATTTCTATCATTGATAACTGATCTCTAGTCCATTGATCAATGAACTTATCATTGTCATCAAAAGCTGCATCTGCACATCCCCTCAGTTCCAAACCATCAAACATCAATTACTACCTGTTCAAAGAGTTACATACACAATGCCTGGCATGGGTGTCAGATCAGTTGCTTTCAAAATGTGCAGTTATCTTTTTAAATACTGGTTTTAAAATAGCCCTTTCTCATTTATAGTGTCATAGAGATGTACAGCATGGAAAGAGACCATTCAGTCCAACTCGCCCATGTCGACCATTTAGATATCCTAAATTAATCTTGTCCCATTTGCCAGCACTTGGCCCATGTTCCTCTAAACCTTTCCTATTCATATACCCATCCAGATGCCTTTTAAATGTTGTAATTATACCAGCCTCCACCACTTCCTCTGGCAGCTCATTCCAAATACACATCACCCTTTGAGTGAAAAAGTTTTCCCTTAGGTCCCTTTTAAATCTTCCCCCTCTCACCTTAAACTATACCCTCTAGTTCTGGACTCACCCAACCCAGGGTAAAGACATTATCTATTCATCCTATCCATGCCTCTCATGATTTTATATACCTTTATAAGTTCACCCCTCAGCCTCTGATGCGCCAGGGAAAACAGCCTCGGCCTATTCAACTCTCCCTATAGCTCAAATCCTCCAACCCTGGCAACATCCTTATAAATCTTTTCTGAACCCTTTCAAGTTTCACAACATCTTTCCGATAGCAAGGAGACCAGAATTGCACAGAATATTCCAAAATTGGCCTAAATAAAGTCTTGTACAGCCACAACTTGACCCCTCAACTCCTATACTCAATGCTCTGACCAATAACGGAAAGCAATAACGGAACACCTTCTTCACTATCCCATCTATCTGAGATTCCATTTTCAAGAAACAACAAACTTGCACTCCAAGATCTCTGTTCAGCAACACTCCCCAGGACCTTACCATTAAGGTTACCATGGTTATTAAAGAGTTTTGTTTTATACTTACCAACCCCAAAGACGATACTGGGGGGAGAAAAATCAACACGGTGGTCCTAATAAGACCTCCAGATGGCAGAGTTTTGCTTAACCCCTGACTGTTACCTTTTCATTTACTTCTACACCCTCTTGTTCTCTAAATTATAACAGCAATGCCCACCACTGCTGGGCCATCCTTAATTTGTCCGTGAGCGCAGCTATAGCTTCCTCCAGTAAAATGGTGGAGCCAGTCCCATTATGCCCATAAGACCATAAGAAATTGGCACAGGGGCAAGATGTTTGGCTGCTCAAGCCTTATCCACCATTCAATAAGGTCGTGGCTGATCCAACATTCCTCATACCCATTCTCTGCACTTCCCCTGTAACCTTTGATTCACTCACTAATCAAGAATCTGCCTATCTCAGTTAAGACTGCCTGCAGTTTGGGTTCAGGACTCCCAGTGTGTCTCAGTAACAAAGCAAGTGGCAGGCAAATCCTTTGCTTTCCATTTAAAATCTTTTCTGATTGTTCCATTGAATTAATTTATGGAGTATGGACAGCTTTACTGGTATATTTTTAATTATCATGCTTCTTCATAAAATAATTGGTCGATTGTTATTGTAAAGTTCCAATATGATCTATCTTGTAGCTTGCTTAAGCAAGTTAACTCTCTAAAGCAGCCATTCTCAGCAGGGCCATATGGGCCCCTTAGGGGTCCTGGCACATAGGAAGAGGGTCACAGACTGAAAACTGTGAGAAGGGGAGCCCCAAGGCCTTGGTAACTGAACCAAAGCAACAACCTTCATTGGAGTCAATAGTTTCCCTCCTATTTACGATATCTTCCCAACACACCATTTTAATTCAGCACACCAGGTAAATTAATTGTTTAAACTCCTCCCACACAGCCACACTTTAGAGTCAGTCGCAAATCAGACTACATCGGGTCAACATATTCAATCAAGTGTTCTCAAATCCATTATCGCAATGCTACATTACCCAAAGATCAGCCTTTTTTAAATCTACTTCATTTGTTCATTATTTTCCATGCAAGAAGTACCTCATGATTATTTTTATTATTTTCAGAAATAATTCTTCCCATGAGTTCCTTGGTGAAACAAAGTGTCGGCAGCTCTCAGCAGAATACTTATCGCATGGTTTCATCATATCTCTGCAAAACCCATCTTTGCCCGTAGGTTTGAACTGCATGACCAAGCTCAAGGATTGCATTAGGCCTGATTGATGTTTAACTTCATACAGTCTATTTTTTCGATTTGTCCAGTATGTCGGAATGTTCAAGTTTACTTTCTGTTCAATAATAAATGATTTTCTATGTACCTGTTCATGTTGTATCCCTGTTTGAAAGGGGGAGCCTGGAACCTGAGAAGAGCTCCTAAGGGGACTGTGGCCAAAAAATGGTTGAGAATTACTGCTGTAAACAATGGAATAAACTTGGAATAATAATTTATGTCCCCATGTAAAATAAGTCATGTTAGTTGTATTTATCTAATAATCAATCACACATCAGGGATTTATTTTTTTCTGTAAAATAGTTTATTTAAAACATTCAAAGATAATTATAAGTAATGGATCAGGCATTACTTATTGACTTCTCTGTGAGTAGCTTGCAGACGCACAGCAGTCTAACTGCCAGGCAGTCACAATGTTATGTCTTGGCAGCACATGCTTTAAGCCGAGTTTTTGATGCCACACTATGAGTTGGCGTTCTTTAGACTCTGGCTGAGAAACAGGCCAGGTCAAGAATTGTCTTCAGAATTAGGCTTCAATGTAATATAATTTATGATACATTAATATAAAGTAACTATACGTGATAATCATAGATAAATCAAACTCTGACTTATTAGTTAAGGATTAGTCTATTTTGTGCATTCATGTCTCAGTATTCCTGTGAGTCGTCTAGTCTAGATTGATGCAGTCTAGCGGTGTTCTTCCAGAGTGCTGTAACTCTACATGCTCTGTGTTATTTATATATGTTTTTTTCTTTTTTGTAACTGAGGAGATTCTAAACTCCTGGATTTTTTTCTCGCTTTCTCTTCCCCTACAGTACTGAAATACAACAGTAGTGCTTATATTCCCCAGCACTCATCACTCATGTTGTGTGTATAAAGGTGCAAGACATAGTGAAAACACTGAGTGTAAAGAACTTCATTAATATTCTGTGTTATTTAAGTGCAGTGATTTGCGGCTCAGTGACATAAGCACAATGTTTCTCCAGGGTTCTAATGCCCTTACACAACACATTGAGTCCTTAAAGGTGAACTCTGCGAAAGGCAAGATGCGCATACAATAATCTTTACCCTTACAAAAGGAAGTTTATTTATGTAACAAGTCAGCCCAGGATTTGCTCTCATTTTTTGAATAACTTGCTGACACATCCAGATTTAGTGATAGCAAATTTGTCCAGAGGTGTTGTTAATTTCCACAGTCAGTGATATTGTCTATCATTTCTACTTGTATTGTCATGTCTTCCTTTCATGTTATTCCAGAATTTGATTATCCTGTGAACTACAGCTAAATTGTGTTCCAAATTAGTTACTGACTAATCTCATTCTTCAAGCTGTCGCATAGGGTTCAAATATTCTTGGCATTTACTGTTGTATTCCTCCATACCTTTCAGCTCATTTGAAGTTCTGGTTTTGCAACCAGAATTCTTTTAATTCTACCAATGTTTTAAGCAGAATGTGAAGTGTCATGAATGGATGTTGACAAAGAATTCTAATCTATAAGAATGTTTAGTGATTATTTTAGAATCACACTAAAAAGACCAATAAAGTTATAACAATGTGACTGGACTTGGCAGAGTGTACGTTTTAGCTGCACCTGCCTTTGCTCCAGTGCACTACCTCTGGCAATGAACTTGTCTATCATATGCCTTACAAAATTGATTGATTAGCTAGGCATTTTCTGTGCAGAAGGTCATACCTCCTGCATTCCTGATGAAGGGCTTTTGCCTGAAATGTCAATTTTCCTGCTCCTCAGATGCTGCCTGACCTGATGTGCTTTTCCAGCAGCACTCTAATCTTGACTCTAATCTCCAGCATCTGCAGTACCCACTTCTGCCTATACCTCCTACAGGTCTCACTATGTTTCAGTGTTCTCATGACTGTGTCAAATTTAAGCTTTGTTGACCTGTGAGAATTGTTTCACACTTACACCCATCCTTCAGTAGCTCTTTAACATCATAGGCAGAACTTTATAGGGGCCTGACCAATGTGGGCTATGGTGAGGATTGTGCCAGAGTCATGTGAAATGTTCAGAGGGGCTTACCTTGATGTCAGGAGCAACGTGCTGTACGTTTTATGCATTTGCTAAGCAATGAGGTGAGTTATCACTAAGTAGTGACAATTTGCCAATTAAGAAGAATGACAGCTTATTAAATACTTTACTAACACTGCCACTTGCATTTAAAATATTTAGCTTCCTATCTTCCCAAATATGCTGAACAAGCTATACACCAAGTCATTTTGACATTGGAGTCAGAACAGATACCTGGCGACTTCAGCAGTCTGCTGACTGGAGGAGCCTCCATGTTGCTCATCACCAAACAGCATCTCTTTTAGATTACATTACATTACAGTGTGGAAACAGGCCCTTCAGCCCAACAAGTCCACACTGACCCACCGAAGTGTAACCCACCCATACGCCTACATTTACCCCTTACCTAACACAATGGGCAATTTAGCACGGCCAATTCACCTGACCTGCACATCTTTTGGACTGTGGGAGGAAATTGGAGCACCCGGAGGAAACCCCACACAGTCAGCCGCCTGAGGCGGGAATTGAACCCCGGTCTCTGGTGCTGTGAGGCAGCAGTGCTAACCACTGTGCCGCCATCTCATGGTATGAACCATGGGCACCACCCTTTGACCATGGAGACTGGCACATGTCACTTGCTAACCCTCTTATGAACCTCATGGCACCTCTCCAATTCACTTGCAAGTCGCTCTGGAAGCACAGAGCTGCATGGCAGGCCACACCAGCAACTAGCATTAGAAGGCCGCTAAAAATCTACTTTGCACATACACAGAGGTACCAAACCCATGGAGTGGATCAGGCTGCATCTCAGTGTTGCACGTCTGTCCTCTTAGTGCTTACTGATTTAGCATCTATATGCATGACATAACACTCATCCTTACCTTGCAATGCCCATCCCTGTTCACATGTTGGTGCTTCAGCCAGTACCTAAAAGTACTGCTTTAGGGACAAGCTGTTTTCCTCAGCCATGCAGACTGGCTGCTTTCCTGTTCGAATCTGTCCATGGATGGGGTAGGGTGATATCTTTCTCAGCATACCAAGATGTCAATCTAAAACATGCAGAATGTGCCAACTGTCTGCATGGCAAATGCATTGTATGTTCAATCAAACAAATGGACATCTAAGGAACTGAGGCAGGGGCCTAGTCAGGATGGCGGGGAGGGATCTCTGCCAGTCAGGGAGTCCTGGAAGTATCATCTATGGTCCAGTCTGCACACAGACCAGGAGCTTGTTGCTGGTTAGTCACTTGCTTGGATCAGACATGTTAGAGGATATGACTGACTACAGTTTGGATAGTGACTGTAGGCCCAGCAGCCACAGTCAGGGTTATTGTGTTTCAATAACCTATTGGCAAACTGCGAACACATTAATAACATTGGGGAACGTTATTGAAGTCGGCCAGTGTCCTAAGGGTCTATGTTTTGATTGTTGAGGCAAGTGCCTCTGCAGAGATACTGGTATTGAGGGGGGTAATGAGAAACACAGCCAAAATGGTTGGGGGAGTCAAGATTGGAGGAAGAAAGGACAGGCATCTGTTGAGGTGGAGTCAGGATGATAGGGAGAAACTCAGTGTGTATGGAACTGCATTGAAACGCAGGGTAAACTATGGGATGGGGATTATTGGAAGTGATCACCACTGTGACCTCCACAGGGGTAACATAGAGGAGATGTAGTTTCAGGACTCAAGGGCCATGGAAGACTGTTGGAGGCAAAATTGAATCGCTACCATGTGGTGGAAGGCTATTGGGCTCCTGGCAGGGAAAAGGGGACATAGTAACTCATGGGGCAGTACCTGGTGACTAGGTGGAGCCCAGTGTTGATGGTGACAATGTGAGCTGTGTTCCCAGCCATCACTTGCTGTTTTGCAGATGTGAAATACATGGTAGCAGTGAACTTCGGCTTCTATTTTTATGTTTGCTTTTGCTTACTTGAATAAAAACACACATTTGGAATTGTCCAATTGCTTGCCCTCTATGTGATGTTCCCTTAGGATAATGACAAGATGCGGTTATCCAGTGGATACTGAAGATAGAGTAATGGTAACTTAGCCTGCGTCCATCTGTGTATGGGTTTTAGAAGGGGATTAGAGTTTGAAATGATACATATCTTGAATTTTGATAATTCATACTTTTATTTGCCTGTGGTGAGAACTGACTTATTTGTAATAAATAGCAGTTTCTTGTTAAGTACAGAAACCTGCTCAGTATTTTCTGTTAGTCTGAATTCATCAGATGATTAAATTGGAGAGTTCAAGGACTTTGATTAAATGTTTAATTTTTATAATAACCCTGAGATTAGTGGAGCTCATATGTCAGCTCATGTGGATCGTGACAATTCTAAAGGCTCTGCATTTCACTTTATCAATAATGATATTATGATCATCAATTTATTGTTGGTATTATGATTAGAATAGTACAATCACTACAATATGGAAGCAGGTCATTCAGCCCAACAACCATCCAACAGCATCTCACCCAGACCCATTCCCCTCACCCAATCCATACAACCTTACGTTTTCCATGTCTAATCCACCTAACCGACATATCTGTGAATTCTATGGGACAATTTAGCATGGCCAATCCACCTAACCCACATCTTTGGACTGTGGGAAGAAACCGAGCACCTGGAGGAAATCCGTGCAGACACAGGGAGAATGTGTAATCAAATCCAGGTCCCTGGTGCTGTAAGGCAGCAGTGCAAACCACTGAGCCATCTTTTTATTTATTCTTATTTACTGTGATAAAAATAGAAAATATTGGAAATGCTCAACCAGTTAATCATCACGTGAGAAGAGAAAAGAAGGCATTTGACATTTGGCTGTTCAAATTTTATCAAAAATCATTAATCATACTTGGTTTTGCATGCTTGAAACTCAACTTTAGTTTTTGGGTGTATAATTGATGACTATAAGTTATTTATGATTCACTATGTACGAGGGCTAAAATTCACTAAACTCACTAACAACAGCTGCCTCATATCAACACACTCATTGTCAACTGACTGAGTAAATCCGCACATAATCATTTGCGCCTCACCCATTTTCATATCATAAAAGCAGCACATATTTGATCAGTTGAGGACTTGATTGATTTGAAAGAAAAGGCTTACTACACTGTGAACTTTAGTGGTCAGCCAGAAATTTGAGAAATATTAACAAATCAGCAAGAAAAAGCTAGATAGCATTGTCTGTCTCAGAAGACAATGACTATGCCCAGGGTGTATGTCACTTCTGGATTGGACAATGTTTGTGGTGGCTGTATAGAGGCTGTCTTATGAGTGGCATTTCCTTTTCCAGCTGGCACAGAGGTCAACTGAAGCACTGGCTTGAAGTCAACTGATGTTTTTTGCCTTCCAGTGGGCTCCCTTTTCCACTGTCTGATCATTTCTTTCATCCATTGCTTTCTCCAGGCCTGTCCTGACTGCTCCAGGAGGTCTGATCAGCAATGAAGACTTTGTGTGAATCAGTTCCAATCCCAGTCAACTTGAGCGTTCACTTGCACACAATCTTGTGCTGTCGATCGAGGCGACCTGTTCCTCTCATTCCAATAGGAAACTCACAATGGAGCATGCCTTTGGGGATGTGGCTGTGAGTTATGCAACTCTCTTCCCTCCATTACAGACATTTACACCACACACTGCATCTGAAAGGCTAAGATAATTGTGGAAGACCCCACACACCCCTCACTCAAACCCTTCTCCCTCCTGCCATCTGACAGAAAATACCCGAGCATTCAGTCTCTCACGGCCAGATTTTGCAACAGTTTCTTCCCCCAAGCCCTCATGCTCCTTAACACTGTATGATCGAATTCTTTTCCATCTGAAATTCTTTGCACAACATTGATTTTTTTGCTAGAACAATATCTATTAATTATTCTTTTATTACACTGAAATTTGTGTGTTTTGCATTTCTTATGCATTTATGTCGTGTATGATCATGTAGTTTGTGCTGTCCATATAGCACCCTTGGTCCTGGAGGAACGCTGTCTCATTTTTACTGTATCAGTTGTATAGGGTAAAAATGACAAATAAAAGCTACTCTATTCTAATCTAACCTACATGACCCAGCCAAAGGAGCTGCCATTAACACGTGGGGACAAATGTGTCGGGGAGCCTTTCATGCTACTGTTCTTTGTACAAAAGATAAAGCAAAATAAAGTTTGAGAAAATTAGCAAGAATTACAAAAACAAGCAATAAAAACATTTTAAAAAGGAAACCATTGGACCCTTATGTGATGACTAAATAACTCATAATCAGAAATAAGGAAGTGGCAGAGACTTTGACAACTTCTTCCTTACATCATTGTGGTAGAAAAACAGAAGGTCAGAGGCAAAGAGAGGGAGGAACTTAAACACAATCACTAGAGAACAAAGTTAAAAATCACACAACACCAAGTTATAGTCCAACAGGTTTAATTGGAAGCAGTCTAGCTTTCGGAGCGTCGCTCCTGCACCAGGTGGTAGTGGAGGGCTCAGTCCTAACACACAGAATTTATAGCAAAAATTTACAGTGTGATGTAACTGAAATTATACATTGAAATGTTGATTGTCTGTTAAGCCTTTCATCTGTTAGAATACCGTGATAGTTTCACTTCTTTCATGTGTAAATCACAAAACCTTTTTTTAAAAAGTTGCATTCTCGGATTAGCTGTTAACAATGGTGATAGCTAGACAATATGTTGAAGGTGTTAGCACCCTGTGTTCTCTGTCTATGCCATGATGTTTAGATTGATTCTAATCTAAAAAGTGAGATAATGGAGGTTTACATGAATGCATGCAGTTTTTGAGCAAACTACAATGTAACCCTGCAAGTACAAATTCACCCCATAAAATATATGTGTGCATGTGGGTCTTTGTCGGTGTGTGTGGGTGTCTGTGTGCGCGTTGTGTATGTGTGTCCGTGTGTATGTGTGTATAGGAGTGCCTGTGTGTGTGTGAGAGTGTGTGTGTGTAGGAGTATCTGTGTATGTGTATAGTGCAATGGTCACCTGTAATGTGACATGAACCCAAGGTCCCGGTTGAGGCCCTCCCTATGGGTACCGAACTTAGCTATCAGCCTCTGCTCGGCCACTTTTCGCTGCTGCCTGTCCCGAAGTCTGCCTTGGAGGATGGTCACCCGAAGGTCCGAGGCTGAATGCCCTGGAACGCTGAAGTGTTCCCCAACAGGGAGGGAACACTCCTGTCTGTTGATTGTTGTGCGGCACCCATTCATCCGTTGTTGTAGCCTTTGCTCGGTTTCCCCAAAGTACCATGCCTCCGGGCATCCTTGCCTGCAACGTATACGATAGACAAAGTTGGCTGAGTATCTGCCATGTACATGGTGGGAGGTGTTCCCACGTGTAATGGTGGTATCTATGTCCACACTCTGACACGTCTTGCAGCGTCCACCATGACAGGGTTGTATGGAGTTGTCCTGAGAGCTGGGCAGCTTGCTACGAACAATGATCTGTTTGAGGTTTGGCGGTTGTTTAAAGGCAAGTAGTGGAGGTGTGGGGAAGGTCTTGGTGAGGTGCTTATCCTCATTGATAATGTTTTGCAGGTCACGAAGAACATGGTGTAATCTTTCAGCTCCTGGGAAATACTGAACAACGAAGGGTACCCTGTCGGTTGCAGCACGTGTCCGTCTCCTGAGGAGGTCATTATGGTTCCTTGCTGTGGCACGTCAGAACTGGCAGTCGATGAGGTGGGCATCGTACCCCATTCTTGAGAGGGCATCCCTGAGTACTTCCAGGTGTCCGTCATATTCTTCCTCATCTGAGCACATCCGGTGTATGCATGGGGCTTGTCCATAGGAGATGGCTGTTTTAATATGTTTTGGGTGGAAGCTGGAGAAGTGTAGCATTGTGAGGTTGTCTGTGGGTTTGCGATAGAGTGTGGTGCAGAGGTGTCCATCCTTGATGGAGATGCATGTGTCCAAGAATGAGACAGATAGTCGAGAGTAGTCCATGGTGAGTTTAATGGTGAGATGAAACTTGTTGATGTCACTGTGTAGTTTTATCAGTGACTCCTCACCATGGGTCCAGAGGAAGAAAATGTCGTCAATGTACCTGGTGTACAATGTTGGTTGGAGATCCTGCATAGAGAAGAAGTCTTGTTCAAACCTGTGCATAAAAATGTTGGCATATTGGGGTGCAAATGTGGTCCCCATGGCTGTTCCGTGTGTCTGGATGAAGAACTGGTTGTCAAAGGTGAAGATGTTGTGATCAAGGATAAAGCGGATGAGTTGTAGTATGGTGTTTGGAGATTGGCAGTTGTTGGTGTTGAGTACTGAGGCTGTTGCCACGATGCCATCATTGTGGGGGATGCTGGTGTAGAGTGCGGAAATGTCCATTGTGACAAGGAATGCTCCTGGTTCGACTGGTCCGTGGGTGCTGAGTTTCTGTAAGAAATCCGTAGTGTCGCAACAGAAGCTGGAGATCCCCTGTACAATAGGTTTCAAGATGCCTTCTACACAGCTGGAGAGATTCTCACATACGGTCCCATTGCCCGACACGATGGGACATCCTGGTGTGTTGGCTTTGTGTACCTTTGGAGGGCAGTAGAAGTTGCCTACACGAGAAGTACGTGGGATGAGGGCGGGTAGGGAACTCTGAAGGACTGGATCCAAAGTTCTGATCAGTGTGTTTAATTCACAGGTATGTTCTTTGGTCAGATCAGCTGGTTGTTGCCTGTAGGGTTCCTGGTTGTTCAGTTGTCGGTACATTTCCTTGCAGTAATCTGTTCTATTCTGAATGACAATGACTCCTCCTTTATCTGCTGGTTTGATGACAATGTTGTGATTGGTTTTGAGAGCCTGGATGACATTGCATTGTGAATGGATGATGTTTTACCCTACCTGTGGGTACGGCTGATGAATCTGGCATTTATATATTTACTGACAGTTTGAGCATACGTGTCAAGCCCAGGGCAGCGGTCCTCCGGTGGGGTCCAAGTTGACACCTTCTTTGGTCGTTCCTCTACAGACAGGAGTGTTCCCTCCCTGTTGGAGAACACTTCAATGGCCCAGCACATTCCACCTCGGACCTTCGGGTGACCATCCTCCAAGGCGGACTTCGGGACAGGCAGCAGCGACAAGTGGCCAAGCAGAGGCTGATAGCTAAGTTCGGTACCCATAGGGAGGGCCTCAACCGGGACTTTGGGTTCAAGTCACATTACAGGCGACCACCATTGCACTATACACACACACAGATACTCCTACACACACATACACTCTCACACACACACAGGCACTCCTATACACACATACACACGGACACACATATACACAGACGCGCACCAGATACCAACACACACCCTTACAGACACACACACTCCCACACTCACACACGCACCCCCTCACAGACTTAAGACACTGCACTCACTACACACACACATACACTTTCTCACACTCACAACCCCCAACCCAGACAGACAGACACACACACACAAGACAGACAAAGACCCACATGCACACATATATTTTATGGGGTGAATTTGTATTTGCAGGAATACATTGTGCTTTGCTCAAAAACTGCATGCATTCATGTAGAACTCTGAGCTCAAAAGCTGCATGAATTCATGTAAAACTCCGTTATCTCACTTTTTAGATTAGAATCAATCTAAACATCATGGCATAGACAGAGAACACAGGGGGCCAACACTTTCAACATATTGTCTAGCTATCACCATTGTTAACAGCTAACCCGAGAATGCAACTTTTTAAAAAAAGGTTTTGTGATTTACACATGAAAGAAGTGAAACTATCACGGTATTCTGACAGATGAAAGGCTTAAGAGACAATCAATTTTTCAATGTATAATTTCAGTTACATCACATTGTAAATTTTTGCTATAAATTCTGAAAGCTCTGAAAGCTAGAGTGCTTCCAATTAAACCTGTTGGACTATAACCTGGTGTTGTGTGATTTTTAACTTTGTACACCCCAGTCCAACACTGGCACCTCCAAATCATGACTAGAGAAGGGAAAACTAATGAGACGGATGGGATGGCACAGCAGCTCAATGATTAACACTGCTGCCAGGGACACAGGTTCGAATCCAGCCTTGAGTGACCGTCAGTGTGGAGTTTGCATGTTCTGCATGTGTCTGTGTGGGTATCCTTCAGGTACTCCAGTTTCCTCCCACAATCCAAACATATGCAGGATAGGTGGATTAGCCATACTAAATTGTCCATAGTGTCCAGGGATGTACAGGCTACATATATTAGCCATGGTAAATGCGAAGGTACAGGAATAGTGTAGGAGAGGTGGGTCTGGCTGGGCTGCTCTCCAGAAGGTGGATGTAGACTTGATGGGCCAAAAGGGCCCACTTCCACACTGTAGGTATTCAATGGATTCTATAAAGGCTGACACAGAAACATAGCAGGAGAAAGTGAGGTCTGCAGATGCTGGAGATCAGAGCTGAAAATGTGTTGCTGGAAAAGCGCAGCAGGTCAGGCAGCATCCAGGGAACAGGAGAATCGACGTTTTGGGCATTCCTGAAGAAGGGCTTCTTTTCCAGCAACACATTTTCAGCACAGAAACATAGCAGTAGGCCATTCTACCCTTTCAAGCAGGTCATGCCATTCAATGTTGAAAGCTTCCAAAAATCCAAGTAAACCTTATCCAGTGGCTCTCTATGAGTTACATCTGCAAAAGATTCCAGTAGATTTGTCATTTGTGATTTCCCCTTTGTAGACCCACATTGTCACTTTCTAATTCAGCCAGTTTTCCAAGTGCTCTGCCATTAAATATTTTATATTGGACCCTCGCATTTACCATCTGTGACAGGCTGGTCAGTCTATCACTCCTTTTGTTCTCTTTTTAAATACTGGGGTTACTTTAGCTACCCTGAAAACCATAGGAACTATTCCAAAGTCTATAGAATCTTGAAAGGTGAAACCACTCCATCTATAATTTCTATGACTATTTCTTTAAATGCTCTGGGATCTAGATTATTCAGCTGTGGGGATTTATCAGTCTTTAACCCTATCAATTTCTCCTAAACCATTTCTTTATAAATACTGATTTCCTTCAGTTCCTTCCACTCATTAGACTCTCTGCTCCACAACATTTTTACGATGTTATTTGTGTCCTACTTTGTGAAGAGAGAACCAAAATATGTTTCTATTTGGTCCACCATCTCTCTTTGTTCCTAATTATAACTTCACCTGTTACTGACTGTTACAGGCCTACATTTGTCTTCACTAATTTTTTTTTCTTCATGTACATATAGAAACGTTTACAATCAGTTTGCATATTCTCCCCAAGGTTACTCTATTTTCCCCATCTTAATCAAGCCTTTGTTCCTCTTTTGCTAAAATTTAAGCTGCTTCCAGTCTTCAGGTCTGCTGTTTTTTTGGCCAATTTACATTCCCCATCCTTGGGTCTAATACTATTCCTAATTTCCCTTGTTAGCAATGGTCAGGCCACCTTTTCCATTTTATTTTTGTTCCAGACAGGAATGAACAATTGTTGTAGTTCGTCCACGCAAACTTTAAATATTTAACATTGCCTATACACCATCATTCCTTTATGTAATAGTCCCCAGTTTATTGTACCCTGCTCATGCCTTATACCATTATACTTTCTTCTATTTAGACTCAGGACCATAATCTCAGAATCAATTACGTCACTGTCCATCTTAAGGAAGAATTCTCTCATGTTATGGTCACTCTTCCCCAAGAGGCTTCACATTATTCCTTCCTCATTACATAATACCCAGTCTAGAATGGCCTGCTCTTTAGTTGGTTCCTCAATATATTGATGCCAAAAACCATCTTGTACATGAAATTACTCCACAGTGGCCACTATCAGTCTGTAAGTCAACCTTTATTTACACATGAACAATCTCATTCAGTTTCAGCTACCAGAGTGGCAGTGTCTCTGACATCCCCCTTTTTATATGTCAACCAAGGCTCCCTGACTGGACCACATTAACAGCCCCAATCAGGAAACTCATATTCTCTGACATCCATCTGGCTGACCTCATTACAATCACTACAGTACACACTCTAGAAATTCTACCTCTACAGTGTTGTTCCTGGTTTGATTTGCCAATTCCATCGGCAGATTAAAGTTATCTGTGATTACAGTTGTGCCTTTATTATTTGTGTCTCTAATTTTCTTTTTAATGCCTTCCACAACACTACCACTACTGTTTGGGGGCCTATATAGAAATCCACTATAATTTTCTGCACTTGATGTTTCTAAGCTCTACCTGTACAGATTCAACCTTACCGGAGTTAATATTCTTCCTCACAATTGTGTTAGTTCTACTTAACCAACTGTGCTATCCCATCTCCTTTTCCTCTTTGTCTTTCCCAAAAACTGAATACGCCTGGATATTCAGTTTCATCCTTGGTCACCCTGCTCAATGTCTCTATTATCACAACTATATTATACTTTTTAAAATCAATTTATGCGACTAATTCATCTAATTTATTTCAAATATTTCATGCATTAAGACACAAGTCTTTAGGGCTTGTTTTTTTTTAACATTCTTAGCCCCATTCACATTAGGTTCACTGTGGCCATGTTTGAATCTTGCTCTTGAATTCCTTAGTTTACTTATTTTCCAACAGGACCTCATGGATATACTAAATTTATATTTCCAAAACGCATTTGATACTGCACAAGATAGATTCCCATGGTGTTGGAGCCAATACATTCGTATGGATGGAGGATTGGCTAACAGATATAAATCCAAATTGGGATAAATGAATCATTTCCACCTTGACAAACTGCAATTTCCACAGGAATTGATGCTGAGACCTCGACAACTTACAATCAATATTAATGACTTGAATGAAGAAGCTGATTATATTGTAACTAAATTTCTCCTCAATGGAAAAATATATGGGAAAGCAAGTGGTGAGGAGGATATAAGCAGCCTACAAAATGACAATGCTAGATTAAGTCAGCGGCAAAGTCTGGTTCAAAATCTGAGGTTATCCACTTTGACAGGAGGAATATAGAAGCAAGAAATTTCTTAAATGGGGGAGACTGGAGACTGCAGAATGTTGCAGTATAAAGAGATCTGGGCATCCTCATACATGAATCATAAAAAAGTATACAGTTACCGCAACTAATTGGAAAGACAAATAGATTGTAGTCCTTTATTGCAAGGGGATAGAGTATAAAAGTAGAAACATTTATTACGGCTTTTCATGAGATCACACTTAGAATTCTGTGTGCAATTTCAATCCCCTTTCATAAGGAAAGACATTCTTGGATTGAGTGTAATCCTGCAATGAAGGGTTTGTCTTCTGATGAAATGTTGGGCAGCTTGGCCATATATACTCATAGCAGTTTAGAAGAACAAGAGGTGGTTGTGTTGACAGTGTAGATGCTGAGACAAAGTTTTCCCTCTTGGAGGAACCTTGGAATATCTGACACAGTTTTAAAAAGAAGACATCTGTTATTTAAGACTGAGATGAGTGGAAGTATTTTCACCCAAATGGCTGTTAGTCATTCAAATCCTCTGCCACACAGAACAGAGGAAGCAAGGTCATTGAGCAGATTCACCTTGAGCTCAAATCATTTTTAATCATGGATAGTTATGGCCCACAGACTGGAAACAGGAGTTAAAGCCAAACTCAGAGCAGCTATGATCTTATTGAATGGCAGAGCAGGCTTGAGGGATTGGATAGCCAAATCCTGCTTCAATTTCTTACATTTCTATATTTTCTGTGTAAGAAGTGATAGGATCAAGTTTCTACACCAGGGATTTGAGCACCTGGTGTACACTGACACTCCCAGTGCAGTCCTGAGATCGTGTTGCACTATTAGACCTATCATCTTTCAAGCCCTTGCCTGCTCTCTCAGCCAGGTGTAAAAGATCCAGTGGCATTATTTGGAAGAGGAGCAGGAGTGGTCTCTCCAGTTTCTAGGCCAATACATATCCTTCAACCAATCTAATCAAATTGCTGCATGTGGGTTCTTGACTTTGTGCAAACTGGGATCCATGTTTCTAATATACAATTGAACCCATACTTCAAAATGGCTTTCCCTTGGTAGTTTGCTCACCCTAGAGAAAACTACAAAGGTTAGGAACCCCACCCATTTGTACCTGAAAATAGCAATTGAACTCACACAACTGGTATGGGAGCATAATTTACATACTTATGCAGGCTTCCACCTGTTTAAGGTGAAAAGTTCACCCAGTAAAATGCATTCTTCTATCCCTCTGATTTTCAATTGTTCGCCACCTGTTTTGTCATTCAAGTATTACAGAAGCTGGTAGTTAAATCTTCCACCCATCCCTGCACCAACCACTCACCTTGCTGTCTGATGGTGCATTGACACAGTTAAATGTTTTACCTCAGCAACAACATGTCAGCACTGAATATTGTATGTTCCAAGGCAGTCTTTCAGTACCACTTCTGTTCACATTGCTCTCAGAAAAATCAAATGCTTAAGACAAAGTAATGTTATTATAACTTGCAACATTATTTAATTAACTAATGCAGAATCAGAGTGTTGTATTTTCATCTCTGGCAAACAGGAAAACATAAATTCTAATTCACACTTGGTCGATTCAATGATACTACTTTGCATGTTTGTTTTATTAATATTATTGCTATGATGTGGGAATACTGGTGTTAGCCTGGGGTGGATAAAGTTAAAAGTCATACAACACCAGGTTATAATCCAACAGGTTTATTTGGAAGTACTAGCTTTTGGAGCGCTGCTCCGTCATCAGGTAGCTGTGAAGCATGAGAAGATCTTAAGATGCTGCTCTACAGCTATCTGATGAAGGAGCACTGCTCTGAAAGCTAATACTTCCAAATAAACCTGTTGGACTACAATCTAGTGTTGTGTAATTTTTAACTTAATAATATTATTGCGGGTGTGAGACTGAACAGAAACATTTACAGAGAATTTTACAGCAAAGAAAGACTTTTCAATGCAGTTGATCCATGCTAGCATTTCATCTCCACATGAGCTTTTCTCTATTCCTCTTCAGTTCACCATATTAGCATTTGCCTCTGTTCCTTTCTCCCTCCTGTACATGTACCCTCTGCAATGAAGACTATTTTCCCATATGTATAAGATACAGTATGGTGAACTTGTCTTAGCTTTTATTTCTGGCTGAGATGATTCAGAAAAGTAACAATGTATTTCCATACCATCATGCACAATTCAGGGCATAAGGAAAATAGGAGCAGGAGTTGGTCATTTGACTTGCCTGTAAATCATCAACACTATTTTCCCACGCTGGCCAATATCCCTTGATGTCTTTAATATCTAGAGAATTATTGATGTTTGTTTTGAACATACTCAATACCTGACCCTTCACAGCCCTCTGGGTCTGAGAATTCCTACATTCACTACACTCTGAGTGAAGAAATTTCTCCTCCACTTAATCCTAAATAGCCTATTCCTTACTCTGTGACTGTATCCCCCAGTGGCACAATGGTTAGCACTGCTGCCTCACAGCACCAGAGACTTGGGTTCAATTCCTCCCTCAGGCAACCGACTGTGTGGAGTTTGCATGTTATCCCCATGTCTGCGTGGGTTTGCTCCAGTTTCCTCCCACAGTCCAAAAATGTGCAGGTTAGGTGAATTGGCCATGCTAAAGTGCCCGTAGTGTTTGGTGAAGGGTTTAAAGTCGGAGAATGGGCCTGGGTTGGTGTGGACTTGTTGGGCCAAAGGGCCTGTTTTCACACTGTAAGTAAGCTAATCTTCTTGACTTGCCAGCAAAGGCTCTATAAGAATTTTGATATCTCCTCTCACCATTCCAAAATACTTTGTTACCATTGAGGTTCAATCATGGACGTAGGAAACATGTAGCCAATTTGCAAGCCAAAAACAAAACTGCTAGAAAGGGCAAAGTGATAACAACCAAATAATCTATTGTTATGATGTTAATTGAGGGATAAATATTGGTCCCATGACATTGGAAAGAGAATGGTGGCTTGATTTATGATTTTCTGACAGAGGATCCTGGATTATTATGCAATATTTTCAAAAGATTAGAGTAGAATTCTCTTAATATCATACATTCTATACTGAAGTAACTGAATCAGGACTTGAACCTACAACCTAGCAACTCAAAGGCAACAGCACTACCCAGTCACAACTAATCAAGATAAAGGAAGATATCAACAATGGTAAATAAAGGCAAATATTTCAGGGGTGGTAGAGGGGAATAGATGGAAGAGCATGCTTTATAGCGCATTACTAAATGATGTAATGGTATTATGTGATAATATTTATTAAAGAAGAATAATAAATGTCATTACTTTATAGATAAATTACAGTTTGAAATATATTGAATATGCAGTGAAATTTATTTTCCCCATGGTGACCTCCAAAGTATATATTTCACAGGTTGTGATTGGTATATATATTTGTTGGAATACAATTACTGAGCTCCCAAATAACTCTGGAAAAATAAACTGCAAGAAGTTCAAACACGATCGACGTTATGATTAAGCTGTGAATCAATTATAATGTAATTCATATTTGACAAAGAATTTTGGTTGAATCTTACTAGAAATTGGTGAAGTATCAATTCTATAAGTTTCACAGAGGGTTTCTCTGTGCAAGACCTGGCGTGCCTTCACAGGATATCAATCCAAATTCACTTAATTAATTATTTGCCATACCTCTGTAGTGCCTTATTCTGCTGACACTAGCCCGATTCTCCCACTGTCATTGGCATATGGACCCATCACTGCTGAAATATACCACGATTCCTGGCATGAATGCCATATTTAAAAGACTGCTGTACACTTGGTCATCCAGTGCTGGCAGTTAGTTGGAAAATGGGACTTTTTGCTCTCGTGCCATCTCACACAATTCTCCCAAACTTCCCGATATTGTCAACATCATTAAATGCCAGGAAGATTCTACCTATTATATTTTCCAATGGATTGGGATTTGATCAAAGGTTTGGGTTAGGGTTTAAAATTAGATAGTCATAATATTTGTTTCAAGGCTGCTTCCACAACCACAGTTCAAATGTTCGCTATTGTAGATGTATTACTACCATGATGGTACATCTGCAGTATCTACAGATAAATTGAACTTTTAATTACAACATGGTATATCCCACCTTGTAAGCTTTACAAAGAACCTTCAAAACCATGGAATTAATGGGAGAAATGAGCTACAAACTGAACTGTAATCTCAGACTGTGAACACAATGAGTGTAAATACAACAGTCTAAACAAGAAACATGTTTTCCCTTCCACGAATACGCAAGCACAGGGGTTAAAAGTCTTCTCAACGTTGGTCTGTGAGTGCGTTAGTGGATGAAATGGGCTGAAGTGCTTGTGTGTGTAAGTGGCCTAAGGTAATGTTATGTATTAGGCTGGGTTTCAGCACTGGTGTTTTGTGAAGGTCACATTCAAAGAACTACCCCATAGCCATCCCTGCATTACAGTAAAAGGACTCTCTCACTCTGTGAGGTATAATCCAGCTAGATAGACAAAATGAAACAGGAAAATAGAAGAACTCTCTTGCTCTCTCACTGTTGTCCATCATCTATTATCAAACCAAAACAGAATAAATTCTCACTAAACTGCAAAATTATGAATTCCAAAGTCAACTATTTAACTCTCATTAAAAAACTCACAAATGACCCAGCGATACTGACCTTGTTGTAAGCATTTACTTTTGTTTGAACTGACTTTTCATTTCTAATCTGTGTGTATACATGTTAAATGATTGCCTCCCGTTTAGTTTCTAATAAGCATGCTCTTTGTTAACTCAAGAAAGCTTGGTGAAATTGGATTTTTTTTAAACATAACAATAATTTAGCCTGGAAGAAAAGTGTCACAAGGAAAGGATGATATTTAAATAAACCTTGTTGCCACCAATGGGAAAATGAATAAAGAAAGGATGGATCCAGTTCATCCCTTGTCACTGGTTCACTTTTGATGGCAGTTAGTTGGCAGCACTCCTTCTGTTTTCTGATTCATTTAGATTGGCTTGTTAGTTATCTGGCTTGTTAGATATCTGGTTTCTACCAATCAGAGCAGAGAATCCTTTTATCTGCACTGCAGAGTGACGAGTGGATGTGAGCACAGAGGCAGGTATTCTGTCACCAAGTCACCTTTCATTTCAATGTGCACAGTACAGCCAGCTAGCTCAGAGTCAGTCCTTGAACTGAGGAGATTCTGAGTACCCTGTTTACATTGTTCAGCTAGGGCTTACTGATTGGCCCCGGTTAACAACCCCAGTCAAGGATCTCATAATCGACAAGATTCACCTGGTTCCAATCACTGCAGGAGGTTCTTCAACTGTGACTTGCACCTCACGCCAGCACTTACCGCAGGCTCGTATGCATAAACCTGAGTTCACTTACATACCTTCTTCTACTAGCACACACAGACCCTGGCAGCAATTGGTTTCTAATCCAATTTTTAGTACGTTTACGGAAGTATAAAGCATAAAATCAAGTTGATAAGAAGTGCTTTTCTAGTGAGAGGGGGTTGAGATAATGCCCTCTCCATCTCTCCCTGTTGTATCTATTCTTTAATCCCCTAACACTCTACAGCTACAACATTCCATTGGTCCCACACATGACTTTTCCAGACATCACTGAATTGACAACTGCAGTCTTTTTTATTTGTAGCAGTCCTCTTATAAATAACATGTCTGGACTTTAAATCTATAAATGCTCTTAGTCCTTCAGGTTTCGGATCTATCATCATGACATTAGCACTGTCTTATGTGGCTCCATGTCGACGTTTGTTTCACAATCCTTGCTGTTAAAATGCCTTGGGATATTGCATTATTTTAAAGACGAAGATGAATGCAAGTCCTTGTTATTGTTGTCATAACAACTGCAAAATCTATACTAAAGGCCTGTCTGGTCAGATATTAGTAGACCAGTTTAAATGCAACCTCCTCCCAGCTGTTTTCAATTTATATATGTCTAAGAAGGCTCCACAGTGTTTCACCGGTAAAATCAAAACTGGAATTTCAGCAAAAGATTCTCCCAGTTGTCCACTTTCCCTTTGGTTGAAGATCAATAGAAATCCTTGGAAAATCTGGTAAACTGATGAAGGAGCATCACTCTGAAAGCTATTACTTTCAAGTGAACCTGTTGGACTATAACCTGGTGCTGTGTGACTTTTAACTTTGTCCACCCCAATCCAGCACTGGCACCTCCACATCATGGTGAAAGTTATAGGAAGAGGCGAGGAAATTTCAGCCCCCAGCCCCAGTGACAATGCCAACTATTGTTCTATTAGCCTGGCAATTGATGATTCCCAGCTTCAATTGATGATTGCCAGCTGCTTTTAGATTGGTTATTGTAGGGCACTGCAATTGCCTTGGATTTTCTAAAGAACTTTTCAGTCTGTGTGAGCTCCTCCATTGGTTTCACTCATCTGTGCACTCAGCGATAAGGAAAGGAGGCAAATTTTTCAGACATATTTTCTCCACTGACCTGCACTTTTGTCTGTAGATGTTGCCTCTCCCAGGTGGTCATATGATTGCAGGGAGTCAAAGAGGAAGTGACACACTTATTTAGACAAGTCGCTCGAGCTATCATTGTATAGTGCATTCTTAGACTCAATGGAATAGCTTATATTTTCCCACTTTTCAATACTGTGTTTGTATGAGGTGACTATTCTCTATAAAAAACCTATTTGCCAAAGAATAATTGCTTGCATAATGTCACGAGCATAAAACTTGGTCAGTTATCAAGTACAAAAAGTAAGTCAGAGAAATTGAGGTTTTGGTCAAGAAAAAGAAGGAAGCATATGCCAGGTACAGACAGGAGAGACCGAGTGAATCCTTAGAAGAGTATAAAGGCAGAATTGCACACAATATTCCAAAAGTATAGAAATATACTTAAGAGAGAAATCTCTTAAGGAGACATGAGTTAGCTTTGACAAATAGGAATATGCAGAAATCCAAAGGAATTTCATAAATACATTAAGGTCAAAAGGGTAACTAGGGAGAGAATATGACCCATCAAAGATCAGAAAGGCAGCCAATGTGTGCAACCGCAGAAGGTAGGGAGATACTAAAGAAATATTTTGCATCAGTGATTTCTGTGGAGAAGACATGAAAGATACAGAATGTAAGGAAATGTAAGGATGGTGACATCTTGAAAATGGCCATATTATAGAGGAGCAGTTGCTGGATGTCTTAAAATGCATAAAAGTGGATAAATCCCCAGGGCCCGATAAATTGGACCCTAGAATTCTGTGGGAAGCTCGGGAACGGATTTCTGGGCCCCTTGCTGAGATATTTGGACCATCAATAGTCACAGGTGAAGTGCCAGAAGACCAGAATTGGTTAATGTGATGCCACTATTTAAGAAAGGTGGTAAGGAAAAGCCAAGGAATTATAAACTGGTGAGCCTGACATTGGTGGTGGGCAAGTTGTTGGAGGGAATCCTGAGGGTCAGGACTTACATGTATTTGGAAAATCAAGGACTGATTTGAGTTAATCAATATGGCATTATGCATTGGAAATCATGTCTCACTAACTTGATTGAGATTTTTGAAGAAGTAACAAAGGGGATTGATGAGGGCAGAGTGTGGATGTGGTCTATATGAACTTCACTAAGATGTTCAACAGGGTTCATCATGGTAGACTGTATAACAAGGTTAGATTACATGGAATACCAGGAGAGCTAGCCATTTGAATACAGAATGAGCTCGAGGGTAGAAGACAGAGGATGGTGGTGGAAGGTTGCTTTTCAGACTGGAGACCTGTGACCAGCAGTGTGCCACAAGGATCAATGCTGGGTCCACTGCTTGTTGTCATTTATATAAATGACTTGAATGTGAACTTAAGGGGTATAGTTAGTAAGTTTGCAGATGATACCAAAATTAGAGGTGTGGTGGACAGCAAAGAAGGTTAACTCAGAGTACAGCAGGATCTTGAATAGATGGGCCATTGGGCCAAGGAGTGGCAGGTAGAGTTTAATTTAGATAAATGTGAAGTTCTGCATTTTGGAAAGGCAAGTCAGTGCAGGACTTATGGTAAGGTCCTGGGGAGCATTGCTGAACAAAGAGAATTGGAGTGCAGGCTCACAGTTCCTTCAAAGGGGAGTCTCAGTTAGACAGGATAGTAAGGAGGATGTTTAATATGCTTTCCTTTATTGGTCAGAGCATTGAGTATAGGAATTGAGAGGTCATGTTGTGGCTGCATATGCCATTGGTTAAGCCACTTTGGAATATTGTGTGCAAATCTGGTCTCCCTCCCAGAAGAAGGATGTTGTGAAACTTGAAAGGGTTCAGAAAAGATTTACTAGGATGTTGCCAGGGTTGGCGGATTTGAGCTATAGGGAAAGGCTGGAAAGGTTGGGGCTGTTTTCCCTTGAATGCCAGAGGCGGGGCAGTGACCTTTTAGAAGTTCCTAAAATCATGAGTGGCATGGATAGGGTAAATAGACAAGGTCTTTTCCCTGGGTGGGGGGCATCCAGAAGTGGAGGACATTGGTGTAGGGTGAGAGGGGAAAATCTTAAAATGGACCTAAGGGGCAACTTTTTCACACAAAGGGTGGTGCGTGTATGGAATGAGCTGCCAGAGGAAGTGGTGGAGGCTGGTACAATTACAACATTTAAAAGAATAGGAAGTGTTTAGAGGGATGTGGGCCAAGTGCTGGCAAATGGGACTAGATTAATTTAGAATATCTGGTTGGCATGGATGAATTGGACGAAGGGTCTTGTTTCTGTGCTGTACATCTCTATGACTTTATGACTCTAAGTACCTGATGATAGGATTATTTTTATTAAGAATTTTATGAAGATTTACTTGTACATCTCATGAAGTTAAGATCACTGGATATGTTCATATCTGGGGATCATTTTGATTGACAGGAAACATCCCCATTTAATACTGTTTTCTATCATTGTTATTCATTTGTTAATCCCTTAAGACCCATAGTCTACAGTTTATTTTGTATGTTTTCTCAAGCATACATTTCTCTGATTTTCTCACACCATTCTCCGAAGGCATTACATTAATAATAGTCATCAAGGAGAGTCAGATCATCTGATTTGTAAAGATACTTGTGCCTGTCACTGTCCCTTTGACAGGAGACAATTATGTAGTCAGTGAGGATGAAAGAGTGTGTTACAATAGTAGGCCAAATATGAAGAGCTTTCCACCCTCTCAGCAAATCTGAGTGTTGCAGCATTCTGCTAGGATAGCCATTAATTTGATAGCCATGAAATGGTGCCCCACCATAATTCCGAGAACATAAAAACTAGGGTAGAAGTAGTAATTCAGCCCTTTGAACCTGCTCTGCCATTTAATAAGATCAAGACTGATCTTCCAATTCAGCAGTGTCTTCTTGTACTATCTCCATTATCTCATAATTCCCTCAGAGTACAAAAATCCTACACCCTTCATGTTGAATATATACAATACCTGATCATTCACAGTACCTGTGGGATAGCCAATTCAAGAGAAACAAGCCTTTGAGTGAAAATAAAATCCACTGTTTTGTCCCAAATAAGTGATGTCCTTATTCTGAAACTGGGGCCCTGTGTTTTATGTTCCCCAGCTAGGAGAAACAGTGTCACATCTTCTACTCTCCCAAGCTTCTTAAATTAAATATGTTGCAATGAGTTCACCTCTCGTTCTTCTAAAGTCCAGGCATTATAGGTCAAATGTACTCAATCTCTCTTTGTGGGGCAATTCCCCCATCTCAGAAAACACCCTGGTGACAGCCATCAAGGCACACTACAAAATGGAGCTCCTCATTGTGGTAAGTCAAATGTGGTACATGGTACCCTTACTGGAGAATGGCCATTACACTATACTAACCCTGATATAAATCATTGCACTGCTGAAAGGAAGCATGCAATAGCACACTGTAGCAAACCAAAGATGGAGGAATCCATCATGACAATCCTAAAATCTTTCATGATAACAGTCTCAGCTAAGAGCATCTGGAACTGAAGGGCAAGAATACTGTCAGTTAATACATAGGTGACGAGAAAGCTTTGACAAGCTCTGTGCCAGTGGAGAGTCTACTCTGGTCACTTTTAATGGAAACATACAAATTTCACATTTTTTAAACATTATCTTGTCATACAGCGGATTTAAATGCTGTTAAAACCAAGCAAATTTATCAAAATAATCCAACGTTTCATTCCTTCTAATTTAGGAACATAGACATAGGAGACGGCCATTTTGGCTCCTTCAGTTTGTTCTATTACTCAGTGAGATGGCTGATTTGCATCTTAACTCCATCAATTTGCTTTCACTCCATTTTTGTTTATTATCAATGCCTGCAACAAGCTCATCAATCTCAGTTTTGAAATTTTGTCGTAACCAACAGCCTTAATAGCTTTTGGGGGGAACAGAGTTCTAATTTCCCACTTCCATTTGTGTGAAATAGTCCTTCCTGACATAATTAACCTATCTCTAATTTTAAGGTTCAATGCTTTTGTTCTGGACTTTCCCACCAGAGGAAATAATTTCTCTCTACCTACCCTACCAACTCCTTTAAACGTTAAAAAGATTAACCTGATCACTCCCTAAATCTTATAAACTCGGCTTATCTATATATTGTCTATGAAACTTGTTCTCATTATTTCATCTTTTTAGCCGCAGTTGAATTATTTATATTTAATGCTCTAAGCCGCTAGTTTCAAAGGACACCGTGCATTTTTTACTTTGTTACTCAATCCCTGATAACACAAAAATAATAGAATGCCCTTGGACAATACTCTAAAAGTTGAATTATAAATTGAATAAAAGCAAGAATATTGACTTTGACAAGGTGTTTCAAATAAAGTTTAAAGAAGAAATGGCTGTCAACAGCACTTCCTGATTCTGTGAGACACCGCGAAGGTGTAGCCACTGTCTGCCTCTCATTTAAACAAAATGGCACGACTATGATAACATTCAAATGTTTATGTTGCTTTCAAATGTCTGGTTGACAAGAAACTTAGAAAACAGACCTCACACCTTGCTTGTTAGCAGTTGCTGACTGTAGGGCATGCATGTCAATGTTTGTTTGACAATTGGATTATAGGTCAGTGAGCTTTCATTGACAACTTGAGGAATTTCATCTCAAAATAGTTTGATGGATGGTGTTACTATAGCAAGGTAAACTGAACTGAACCAATGAAAACAAATTGCCTGACCAGTTTACTGTGTTATAGTATTAACTTCTAACAAGCACTTGTCCACAAAACAACAGCCAGAAATTAAGGTATTCCTATATCTGGCATGTGGAGTAGGGGGGCAAGGTGGAGTGAAGGGAGAGGTGGGGAAGGCGATGGTGTATGGTGTTAATTACCAACACAGGAATGGTGAGGTCTGGAACTCTTCAGTTATTGGACATCTTATTGGGAAAATACCAGATTATATTACTAAAGAAGAATTAACAGGACATTCAGAAATGCTTCACACAATTGAACAGAGTCAACATAGTTTTGTGAAAGGGAAATTACAGTTGACAAATTTTATAGAGCTCTTTGAGAACAGAACAACCAGATAATGGGGAATCAGTAAATGTAATGCATTTGCGTTTTCAGAAAGCAATTGATCAGGTGCCATGAAAAAAGGTTATTGCACAAGATAGAAGCTCACTATATTGGAGGTAATGTGTTGTCATTGATTGAGGATTGGCTGATACACTACAGCGTGTTAAGAAAATTGAGTCATTTTCTGGGGAGAAGGATGTAAGTACTAAAGTACCACAAGAATCAGTCCTAAGATCTCAATTCATTCACTTGGTATATTAATGACTTGGAAGAGGGGACAGAGAGCAACCTATCCAAATTTACTGAAGATGGCATGTTATGATGAGAGCATAAGTTAATATGAATAGGTTGAGTGAGCAAAACCTTGATAGAAAGTGTGAGGTCATGCACTTTGGCAGGAAGAATCTAAAGACAGACTACTGTGTTATTTAAATGAGGAAAGCTTCAAACATGTTCTGCACAGAAGTGTTCTTGTGCATGAAACACAAAAAGTTAGCATGTAAGTGCAGCAAGAAGTATACTTTTTAAAGAAGTGTAAAAAATATAAATAAATGTAAGTGCGCTGTGAAAAATATAATTTTCAGACCATTCTGGAAATACACTAAATGGGCGCAGTGCTCACAAACTTGCCATGATGATTTATTTGATCGCGGTACTAGCCGGTTTATTGGACAGAGGCATTCTTCTTGTATTAAATATTTTTCACGCGAGCGAAAAAGGCTGTAGATTTTCGCTTGCTTTGAGCAATTGCGCAAACCACTGCGCTTAAAATTCCTCGAATTTCTGTGATAATTTCACCAATTTTGAATGAATTGCATTGAATAAAAATAGTATTAATGATTAGAAGCTCCCGGTGGAACTCTACCGAATCTTCCGTCGTGGGACACCCTGACTGAAAGTAAAAGGTGAGAGACACACGAGGAGGCTGCTCTCCAAGGACAGATAACATCACTCTCCAAAACATTTACAAAGCACGTGCTTTACTGGTGCTCATACAACTGTCACGTTGGGTTCACTCCCAATAATTTATGGCTCGGCCAGTTAAGGTGTAATGACTGGGTTTGATTCAATGCGTAAAGTGTTACTACTGTCAGTGAAAACAAAATAATCACTGAACATCGACACATTTTGGCAGCGGTTCTTGTCCTTAAATAAGCAAGCAGTGATGAATAGCTGGGAATAATTACAAGGCACTAGATTAGATTACTTACAGTGTGGAAACAGGCCCTTCGGCCCAACAAGTCCACACGGACCCTGCAAAGTGCAACCCACCCAGACCCATTCCCCTACATTTACCCCTTCACCTAACACTATGGGCAATTTCGAAGGCCAATTCACCTAACCTGCACATCTTTGGACTGTAGGAGGAAACCGGAGCACCCGGAGGAAACCAACGCAGACACGGGGAGAATGTGCAATCTGCACACAGACAGTTGCCTCAGGCGGGAATTGAACCCGGGTCTCTGGTGCTGTGAGGCAGCAGTGCTAACCCAATGGCTATGGTTGTCGACACATTCAGATCCTGAATCACTGAAGTGAACCACGTGCAGTATTTGATTTTTATTCGAGTTTCAGTATTAGCTCGAAGCTTTATAACTAATTTTCCCCTGTTCGATATTACTGCAAATATGCGTTGTTGCCACGTTCTATAGAAATCTGCCTACGAACGTGATACTATTCCTTTATCTCAGGAGCATTATCCCAGAAGGTCTCGTATACCCTTGAATAAGATACAAGAAATAAGGCGTCAATTTCATATTCATCACTGCGCCTCTTCTTTGTAATCTGTCTTTTTCGTTATCTCCACACATTTGCAAAAACAAAGTCTGTCTTTATTGCATTGTTACTACTTCAGTGTTCGTCTGAATCTCTTCATCGTGTTTAAGTTATATTTCCCTTCCTATTTGGACTGCAATTCTGTTGCAAAGTCTCCAGCTTCAACTCTTCTTCCGTAAAACCTAAAAGCTGTGCACCATTCTCCCACTTCACCTCACGCCTCCAGCCCCTCTGTTAGTGCCCCGGTTGTTTCGAGGGCCTCCATATGTTGGTGACAAATGAAGAATTAGAGTTATGGAGTCACTGGGAAGAAAAAAGGCCATTTGGTCCATTGAGTTCCATGTGGTTTAACGTCCAATAGCTTTGTATTGCTTTCGTATATCTGTATCTAAAGAGAATGCAAAAGACAGGTAATTGATATCTTCTGAAAGAAAAATATTGTTATAAGGTCTTTAAGCAGTGTTTGTGTATTGAATAAAGTTTTTACTTGCAACGAAGTATTACTGCACAAATATTTCAGGAAGAGGGAATGATGTAAACTGGGATGGAATGCATTATCATTCTGTCACTTTCTGAACGCAAATAGGATCTTACGGACGTATGGAGTAGGAGAAATAACTGAAATAATGTGGAGGAAAGATTTTTGTTTGATACCCTGAACGCGCTTCCAACCTTACCTCAGCATAACGACTACTGAGGGAGAAAATGTTCGGCCCGAGAGCAAACTGGAACACAACAGACAACACTAGTTAGCCAAGAGGACGGAAATAAAAAATATACAATAGCTTACCGCGAAGAAAGATTACTGAAAATTACAGGAATTGTTTTTGTTCCAGATGTTAATTCAAGAGCGCAATTTGAAAGCTGCAAGTGCTATGTTCATTCACCAAAGCGATAAAGAATGAAAG
Organism: Chiloscyllium plagiosum; assembly: GCF_004010195.1. NCBI lineage: Eukaryota > Metazoa > Chordata > Chondrichthyes > Orectolobiformes > Hemiscylliidae > Chiloscyllium > Chiloscyllium plagiosum. The sequence goes on along the minus strand of NC_057711.1, from coordinate 117,511,939 downwards.
TTAAAATTATTTCCGAAACAAAATATACCCAAGTGATTCATAAATTGATTCTACGATTATGGTGACCGAATGCTTAGCCAAAAATAAAACACTGCAGGTGCCAGAAATCTGAAATAAAAACAGAGCACGCTGGACGTACTCAGTAGGTCAACTCCGAATTGACCAGAGGCAACAGACTGAATGTTTTTCCTCTCTACAGATGCTGGCTGATTAGCCGAGTATTTATGTTCTTTTTGTATGTGCGTCCATAATGCTGCACGGTTAAATTAGTTTAACAATTAGAATTTGGTCTAGAGTATAGCTTGAAATGTTTTTATAATTGAATTAAAGAGAACGTATTAATTGCACCAATTTACAATTGGATGGTTATTGCTAAGTTACAACCACCAAACTGAATGAAATAATGGGACTGAGAACAACAGTCCCCCGCGAAGCTATGGGCTATTAGTTCTGATCTAGTCAGGTACCTCTGAACTACATTGTGTTTATTGCGATAGTTATAAAAGAAACACTCTTTAACTCAAACATTCTTCAATCTGAAAGCATTCTGGACGAACGTTATGTGAAAAAGAAGTCCCAAGTTCTGAATAAACACGGGCACCTTTTTTTGTTTAAATTCTCAATGCTAGAAATTCACATGTTGATTGCAGCCTTGGGGTGAAGAACTGCATTGTTTCGAATAGAAATTGAAAGCAGTATTGTTCAAAAGATTCTGAAGCGTCATGATAACAATCTTCAATTTTCCGTTCTAATTTTGGGCTGATAAATTACAGTTTCTAGTCTTGGGTACTGTAGGGTATGTTCATTGGGAGTCCCAGAAAGTTGTCCACATTTGGATATCAGATTGAAATGTTAAAGTCGGCACGAAACAAGCTTGCAAAATTTCCTTCCGATCAGTGCCAAATAGCAAACCTGCCACTCATCAAGAAACGTGATATTAAGAAAAGGTTGGATGCACTACTTACTGCAAAGGCGACGGGCCATGACACATTCCGATAACAGTACTGTACTGAAGATTTGTTCTTCGGGACTTGCTGTCCCCCTAGCCAAGCTGCTTCAGTGCAGCTACAATACTGGTGTCGACCCAACAATGTGGAAAGTTGCCCAGGTATGTCCTATACACAAAGAGCAGGACAGATACAATGGCCAATTACCGGCAAACAAGCCTACACTAGATTATTACCAAAATGGTGGAAGGAGTCACCAACAATGCTATCTATCAAGCAGCACCTGGTCAGCAATAGCCCACTCACTGATGCCCAGTTTAGCTTCCATCAGGGCTATGGGACTGCTGGCCTTTGTTCAAACAAGTCCGAAGTGCTGAATTCCAGAGGTGAGGTGAGAGTAACAGTCACATTTGATTAAGTGTGGCATCAAGGAGCCTGAGCAAAACTGGAATCAATAGCAAAGGGGGAGGGGGCGGAACTGTTGTCGTCATACCTGACATAGAGGAAGATTGTTGTGGTTGTTGGAGGTCACCTCATCTCAGCTCGAGGACAGCTCTGCAGGAGTTCCTCAGGATGGCATCCTCGGCCCAACCTTCGTCAGCTGCTTCATCAATGACTTTCTCTCCAGCATAAGATCAGAAGTAGGATGTTTGCCAATGATTTCCTAATGTTCAGCACTATTCGTGACTCCTCAGATACTGAAGCAGTCCATATTCAAATACAACAAGCTTTGGAAAATATCCAAGCTTGGATGAAAAATGACAAGTAATATTTGCACCACACAAATGCCAGGCTATGACTACCACCAATAACAGACAATCTAATCACAACCCCTTGGCATTCAATGGTGTTACCATCACTGAATCCCTCATTATCAACATCCAGGGGTTTGCCGTTGACCAGAAACTCAATTGGACTCACCACATAAACAGTGGCTACAACATCAGATCGGAGGCTAGGAATACAACACCAGTAACACATCTCCTGACTCTCCAAAGCCTGTCTACCATCTACAATGCACAAGTCAGGTTTGTGATGGTATACTCCCCATTTGCCTGGATGGTGCAGCTCCAACAACATTCAAGAAGCTAGATACTATGCAGGACAAAGCAGCCCACTTGATTGGCACCACATCCACAAGCATCCACTCCCTCCACCACTGACGCTTAGTAGCAGCTGTGTGCTTCCGACAAGATACATCACAGAAATTCACCAAACGTCATTAGATAGCCCCTTCCAAATCCAAGACCACTTCCATCTAAAATGACAAGGGCAGCTGATACATGGGAACACCTCGGCCTGCAAGTTCCCCTCCAAGCCACTTACCATACTGACCTGGAAATATATCAAAGTACAGTAGACAGTCAGGAAGCTAGAAGAACACAGCAAGCCAGACATCATCAGGAGGTGGGGAAGTCAACTTTTCGGGTATTAACTCTTCTTCAGGAATCCTAAAGAAGGGTTAATATCTCAAACATTGACTTCTCCACCTCCTGTTGCTGCTTGGCTGGTTGTGTTCTTCCAGTGTCCTGTTTGTCTACTTTGGATTCGAGCATCTGCAGCTTTTTATTTTGTCTCTTGGAAATATATCAGCTTTCCTTCACTGGAAATCCTGGAATTCCTGGAATTCCCTCCTGAACGGCATTGTGGGTCTACGTAAAACACATGGACTGCAGCGGTTCAGGAAGATAGCTCACCACTCCCTTCTCAAGGGCAGCTAGGCACTGGCAATAAACGTTGGTCTGTCAGCGACGCCCACCAATGAATTTTTAAGTCTTCATTTAAAATAAATAAAATAGAAATTTGGCCAATTTCCATTTTCAACATTTAAATTTCAAACTGTCAGGTGACTGGACAGTGCTGTCCTTCCTCTGAATGGCCAACTGAAGTTCGAATAAATTGGATAAGCTCATCTCCAGCTCCACCCGGTTTGAAGGTCTGGGATGAGCTTGTATCCGGAAGATCTCTCCACTGCAGCTATCCATCCCGCCTCTCCGCGCCCCACACACACTTCTGTCCTGTAAATAGGGCTAGCTGAACCCCAGTAAGAATTATTGATCTGAAGCTGAAAGTTACAACGTGAAAGCTCCATAAAGTCTCCAAATCGTACTGGCGCTTAACTAAATTGCTAATTAGTTAATTGCATTAATTAAAATGTTTGTTAAGGTTAATGTTTTCAACGTTTAATGTGAGATTCGCGAAGCATAAAGTCTGTACAATCAATGTTCAGAAAAATTATCTTTGCGGGGTGAATTGATGATCAGTATATTGGACCGTACTAAACGCTATCTCATTTGGTGGGATGGTGTGATGACGTTTCTTTTCAATAAACAATTCCTTGTACAGTATAGAGCTTTGATTTTATCTGTGAGGAGAAAGTGAGGACTGCAGATGCTGGAGATCAGAGCTGAAAATGTGTTGCTGGAAAAGTGCAGCAGGTCAGGCAGCATCCAGGGAACAGGAGAATCGACGTTTCGGGCATAAGCCCTTCTTCAGGAATCCTGAATTCACCTGACCTTCAGGATTCCTGAAGAAGGGCTTATGCCCGAAACGTCGATTCTCCTGTTCCCTGGATGCTGCCTGACCTGCTGCGCTGTTCCAGCAACACATTTTCAGCTTTGATTTTATCTGTGTCAATTTTAAAGAGACGGGTAGACAAAACCGAAAGAGTTATGCTTACTCCTAACACCATTAAAACGAATGAAACAGTAAAAGCCACACTTAACTCAGTTTAGATCTATCTTCAAATATGGACACAATGCGAAATGGAAAGAAAATGCGGACAACAGAAACGTGTCCCTGAACAAAGAGCGGAACGATTTTGATATGCTGTGTCTAGATGTTAGCGCAACGTCTGAGAGCTCAGATCTAATTTAACATCACTAACCAACGCGCCCCCCTCCTGCTCAAGTTTCCAACGAGTGACAAACAGACGATCAAATATTGTCAAATTTTTAGATTAGATTACAGTGTGGAAGCAGCCCTTCGGCCCAACAAGTCCACACTGACCCGCCGAAGCGCAACCCACCCATTCCCCTACATTTACCTCTTTACCTAATACTACGGGCAATTTAGCATGGCCAATTCACCAAACCTGCACATCTTTGGACTGTGGGAGGAAACCAGAGCACCCAGGCAGACACGGGGAGAACGTGCAAACTTCACACAGACAGTCGCCTTAGTCGAGAATTGGACCCAGGTCTCTGGCGCTGTGAGGCAGCAGTGCTAACCACTGAGCCACCGTGCTGCCCGTTTGAGTAAGGTTTCAGGCTAAAATAATTCCTGAAGTGTAAAGACTATTACAGAAAGTCAATCTTACTTCCAAACAGAACCATTTTCATTGTAATTTAGCAACAATTAAGATAAATTATTGATATATATTGATGAAAGCACTTGGTCACGGTGCAAATACAAAACCAGCAAATCGACATTACTGTCTCAAATATGAGCAGTTTGTTTTAAGAGAAATTGTTCGGATTTATTACTCTGTTTTTTTTTAAATAGTTTGCCTTATTTGAAGTTTTTAAGCAAATTTAGTTTTAATATTAGATACAATGAATAGATTTGATTTGCCCAATTACACTGTATCACTTGGTAACCGAACGATCTTGGAAGAATTAATTCCACAAAACAAAAATCCAACGCACAATCTGTATTGTCAATTGTCAGTAAACCGAGCTTCTTTTAGGTATTACGAGAAAGGGAAAAATAATTCTAAACGTTTAATGAAATATAATCATACTTTCGTATTTATTCTAAAATGTTAGTTTCTGTGATTATTTTAACATCGACTTCGATGTATTTACAGTGGCAAAACTCTGCCGGGATTGATGTTTGCAAACCAGCTAGCGGTTTGAAACTACGTACTCGACACAAATTTATGATTCAATCTTATATTAATCCGAAAATAAAATCGTTTCCTCGCCGGGGTTCATGAAAGTGGTGGTTTGTTTAACGTGCCTACAGGTTCCCCCCCGCCCTCCTGTAATCTTGGAGCTGAGGTTTAGATCTTGAGTTCTGTATTTGAATTCCTCACCCCGCAACCAGCTGCAGAATCCTGATCCTCCGACCATTCCCTAGTCTCTCCGCTCATTCCCTTTCCTCCGAATTTAAAGAAAAAGAAACCCTTGCCGATCTTACCCTAAAAGCTTTAGATTTGGGCCGACCCTCTCCACCCTTCCTCTTCATCGCTTTATTGCTCCCAAAGCATCTTTGTTGTGGTATACTGAATAATGTAAAATCTCGGGGTAATGGTGCATTAAAGCGTTGAGATAACTATGTGTGCGCTATCCCTTTATACATTTAAAATATACACTTTAAAAAATTATCCATTTCATTCTCTGGCTAATGTACGTTTTGACGCACCTGGATTATTGGACCGATTGGATGAATGCTGGACAATCGCATACTGCGTTGAAAAACAAATCCAAAGATAAGATCAGTTTTCCGTCCCTATCTCCAGCAAATTGCGTTCTCCAGACTGGGTGTGCATGAGGCCGGGATTAAGCTTGTTTGCAGAGAAAACTGGTAAGGCCAGGTAAAAGAGAGAGGGGGGGATGTGATCGAAGGGAGTGGGCAATCGTGAGATGTGCAGCATCTACCCAAAAGATATTTACAACGTTGCAAACAGCGCTCAGAGTGACCAAACGAACTGCATTATTGCAGGGGAAACGATCCAATTCCTCTCTTGTCTATTTACAGAGTAATCTGACTCTTTCTGTGGCTTTATGAAATAACGGGTGCAAGGTGATTTCTTTAAATGGCGAATAACTATTTTCGTTACTAATCAGAAATTATTTGTCCTTTATCTTCTTCCCAAAGTCATCTTTCAGATGCACTGATGGTCTTCATCTACCCGTGTGTGTGCTCCATTTACGTCGTCACTTGGTTGTGTGATTTTTAACTGTGTCCACCCCTGTCCAAGACCGGCACTTCCAAGTCATGACTACCATCGACACCTCTAACTGCCGGCTCAAAGTGGAGACGATCTCCAAGAAGATCGCGCATATCGACACAGACATCACGTTCCTGCAGAAATGCAGAAAAGATCCCAAAAAGGATTACCGATCACGAACCCACTCAAGTCGCATTACATTTCTATGACACTGTACTCCTGTGGCTATAAATTCTGTGTCTTATGGTCTTATTCTCCACAACCACCTGGTGAAGGGGCAGCGCTTGGAAAGCTGGGGCTTCCAAATAAAACTGTTACAGACTATAACCTGGTGTTGTGCGATTTTTAACTTTGAGAAAGTGAGGACTGAGATGCTGGAGATCAGAGTCAAGATTAGTGTGGCGCTGGAAAAGCACAGCAGGTCAGGCAGCATCCGAGGAGCAGGAAAATCGACGTTTCGGGCAAAAGCCCTTCAACAGGATTGATGATGCAGGGCTTTTGCCCGAAACGTCGATTTTCCTGCTACCTCGGATGCTGCCTGACCTGCTGTGCTTTTCCAGCACCACTCTAATCTTGACTCTGATTTTTAACTTTGTCCACTCCAGTCCAACACCGCCACCTCCAAGTCATGGCTGTTCATTGTCAATTTCCCCACCCACGCTTTAAGGCCTAGAAAGGTTGAGTGGCTTTCTAATGCCCACGTTTCCTTGTGATGCGATACAGGCAACAAATGTTCATTCTTCGTTAACTTCCCAGTGCTAAGATTAATTTTTAAAAAGTCCCTTGCCCTTGACTTTACGCAACACTTTTAAAACGAACAGTAACAATCCATATTGGTACGATTATATTTGTATAATGTCTTTATAATGTTGCTGGCACTCTCTGCGACTCACATCTTGCAGTTTAGTATTGGTGGCGGACCAGTGATCGTATTAGTCTAAGATTCTCTTGAAGGTCCCAACTAGTGAACTTATAAATATACTTATTCAAAATGAATTTCGCCTTGATGCGCCGAAATAAGTAAAACAAAATTACGGAGGTTTCGTTGGAATGAAAATGAAGCACGCCAGCAGAAAGTATTCTGAAGAAGGATCACTGGATTTGATACGTTTCTCTCCATAAATGCTGCCAGACCTGCTGAGTTTCTCCAGCAATTTCTGCTTTTCGTTTCAGATTTCCAGCGTCCGCAGTTCTATGTTTTATTAACAAGAACGCTTGCAGAAGGGATTAGTAGTTCTAGTGTTGAATCCTGACCACATTGTTTTGAAGCCAAAAAGTTCAAATCGAAACATGCATTTACAGTCGTGGCCGTTGGAGTTCCCTGCAGCATCTTTCAAATATATTCAAGGTTAGCGCTGAGTTTCCTGAGGTTTAGCAGTTACTTTGATTAACGGACATTCTTCTCCGGTTATTTAACCGACCTTTGTCACACCGAAGGTCAGAAGTCACGCGACACTAGGTTAAAGTCCAACAGGTTTAGTTGAAATCACACAAGCTTTCAGAGCAGCGCTTTCAAATAAACCTGTTGGACTATAACCTGGTCTCGTGTGACTTCTGACCTTGTCCAGCCCAGTCCAACACCGGCACCTCCACATCACGTCACGCTGAAGACATTTCTAAATAACCTGTTCAGGCACGTTGTGGTCCACCCTCTGGAGCATGTGGGAGTTGTACCCAGGCCTCCTGGCACAGAGGAAGGTACAATTCTTTAAACGGGGCGCGTTACTAGTTTAAAGTAGCCCTTGTTCACGTCGAAAGATTTGACCGTCCCGCTTTTATCACCAGTCGGTAGTTTTAAAGCATTTATTGTGACAAGTTTAAAAATAAATCCGACGTTAGCTCCACTTTTCAGAGGGATAACTGGGATTTTCTATTCACCAAATCTGAGTTCTACGGCTCAGAGAGTATTCGGCCTTTCCTTGTGGGTGTTGTGTTCGGTGGAGTTCTGAGCAAGGCTCACTGGAGCCGAAATGTTAACTTTGACTTCTCTTCGGAGATGCTGCCAGACCTGCTGAGCTTTTCCAGCAACTTCTACTTTGAAATGCTCTCTTTGTCCATTACCCAACCTGTACTGATATTGCCAACCCCCGTTATATTTAGGGGAATTCCGCGCCCGATTCTAAGTACAGTGCTTGGATGAAGGAACAGGGCAACTTCGACCACGTTATGAACCCAAACCAGTCATGAGGGGGTAGTGGGGGCTGGCACAATTACACCATTTAAAAGGCATCTGGTTGGGTATATGAATAAGAAGGGTTTTGGGGATATGGGCCATGTGATGGCAAATGGGACTCGATTTATTTATTTAAGATATCTGGTCGGCATGGACGAGTTGGACCGAAGGGTCTGTTTCCGAGCTGTACATCTCTATGAGCACACGCCAGGTTTTGTTTTAACAACATGCTGAGGGGCATTTGGAGATTTTCGTTCTTGAAGATTCGAAACAACCCAGTGCTGTTCAACTCCGCATCGCCTTGCCTGACTCGGCTTGTGAGAATGGGTGTGTTTATTTAAATGACGGGAGGTGGGTGTGACTGCTGTTTGAGATGAGGAGCAGATTGCAGGAGGGGGAGCGGTTCAGCAGCACCTGCATGCGAGCGAGGGAAGGTGTCTGTGTCTGTGTGTGCGCCGCTGGTGATGGCCTTGCTGCTGTAGCAATGACAGCCGAAAAGCAGCAGCCAGTCCCGGGAGCCTCCAGCCTGGCGTCCGTCAACCAGCCGGGGGTGAAAGTCGAGAAGGAGTCGCCGGCTCTCCCGGAGAGCTCAGCGGGCTGCCCGCCTGGGGAGCTGGCCCGGGGGAGGAGACGCAAGCGGCCGATCCAGCGTGGCAAACCCCCTTACAGCTACATCGCGCTGATCGCCATGGCTATCGCCAGCTCCCTGGACAGAAAGCTGACCCTGGGGGGGATCTACCGGTTCATCACCGAGCGCTTCCCCTTCTACCGGGAGAACCCCAAGAAATGGCAGAACTCCATCCGCCACAACCTCACGCTCAATGACTGCTTCGTGAAAATTCCGCGGGAACCCGGGCGCCCGGGCAAAGGCAACTACTGGGCACTGGACCCGGCCGCCGACGACATGTTCGAGAATGGTAGCTTCTTGAGGAGGCGGAAGAGGTTCAAGAGGTCGGATATTACAACCTACCCGACTTACATGCATGAAGCCAGCGTTTTGGCCCCACTGCAAGTAAGCAGGACTCACACAAGACCCATCTATGCCAATATGACTATCAGTCCTAGCTATCCTCAGCAGCTTCCTGCTAACCCCCCTCTGCACTATTCAGCATCACCCTCGGCGTTCACCAACAGCTCCTGTAGGATGTTCAGCTTCAGCAATCACGGCCCACTGGCTCCAGCCTCAGAGCTGACTCAGCAGCCTCCTATCACCTACACTGCAGATCTGACTGCTACTGCCTACCCTAACTTTGGAAACCCCGCTTATCAGACTCAAGCCTGCAACGGGACCCTGTGTTCTCTACCCTCTAACGCCGTGCCGTACACGTATTCAGCGCCCAGTCCGCGTCCCCTCATGAGCCAGTCGACTTACTGCTTAGCCAGCGGCCAGATGTACGGCGCCTCCAGCCGCCTGTCCTGCCCTCCCGCCTCCCTGAGTCATGAGCCAGTGGAGCCCTTTGGAAGATTGTCTCCTGGCCCGTTCTCACCTCAGCGGCAGTACAGCAATAACGAACAGGCCAACTGTGCGAGTACACACAGCAGACACACAGCTTACTGTGGAAATATGGAAGGGATGATCTATCCCACTTAGAACCGAAAGAACAAATCCTTCCTCGGGAGCCCCCGGACATAAACAGTTAAACATTGACAGCACATTTGACACCTTATGACAATCCTTGTGACAAATGTCTTGCATTGTACATCGATCTCAGTGTGACTGAGCAGCTTAAAAGTTGTAATGTTAAAACCGTGTACAGTTCTTAGGACACCCCCCCCCAAAAAAAAAGAAACTGTTTAGCAGTATTGCTTCTCCGTTGAAACTCGGAGGATGATGGTGTGTTTTCTGTTTGTTTTCTGATCATCAATTGGGATGAATTTCCATGATTCTTCGGATCATTTTGAGAATTGAGTAGCGATAGAGTGCTCCTGAACACTTGTTGCTTTCACTGAGACCGACCCCAAGTGCACTGGCTTCTAAAACCGTCAAAGCTTCCTACACTTAATATTTTCATTCAACTGCATTTCAGATCTTCCACATTCTCCAACCGTACCATACTGTCGATCACTTACACAGTTTTTCTCCTATTTCAGTGTTTGTGATTAGGGAGGTTTCGTTGTGTTTTGAACCGTTTGTGTAAGGAACGTTTTCTTTCCCAATGTAAGGGATATGTACATTTTCATATCACTGTATTCAGAAAAGGTCTGATCATCCGTCTTGGAGCGATGCTTCCCATGGATTCGATGATCAAAAGATTCGATCGATCGTTGTTTGAATATCACACATCTCTGAATTCGCTCTAACAAATATAACTAACCGCTGAGAACTGTATACGCCCAAAGATCTGTCGGTGGGAATGGTTTCTGGGACAGTTTGTGGACTGCTAAGAATTTTATAAGATGTTGATTTCAAGTCTATCACTTCAGTTTAACCTTAAATAGTAAATCTCCAGAAGTCTGAGTAACATTTGACTGGCTTGAGTAAAGAAAAACTCCCCAATATTTACATTCATGGCGCTGGTTTGGCAGAGTTGGATATAAATTCAATGTTGTAACAAGCCATTGATAATACACAATTAATAAGAATGTGATTATTCATGATTATGGATTAAAATATTAACTGATATATAAAGTAATGAAACACGGGAAATCATCAAGTTCCGTGTGACAAACCCCTATCATGGCAGGCTTTGAACTATGAGCTGAGAGTGGGCCTTGGGACAAACTGGGGCTCCGTCTCAATCAGCCTCTTCACCCCGGGTTCACCCTTATGCACTTGCGGAGAGATACAAACAAAGATGCGCATTACCGAGGAGGGTCCCCTCTAGATTAAGACGCGGACCGATCACCTTCAACTAAACAAATAAGGCTATTGCTTGGCACCAGGGATTTTCGTTCACTGAATAAATAAGAAAATATTGATGCATAAACCAGTGCATTGTGTTTAAGACACAATACATTATCCGTCTTTTTTTCTTAGACAGGCTTGCACAGACAGGAATTTGGACTGGAAAGAAAGATTCTCAATCATGTTTGACAAGTGAAGTTGGCATGTTTAACTGTCGAAAACATGGCAGCAGTATAGCAACGACTACCACTCAGCCAATGTCGAATGACATACAGCACCCAGTTCTGTATTGTTGTACATGGGAACATGGAGCATGGAGTAGATCAAAAGGTAGAGACGCATCCAAAATCTGAGGTTAGGTTCACTTTTAAACTTCCTATTTCAATCGTCCTTCACTAATTGTCCTTAGGAAGATGGTTGGTTGAGAGTTGTTACTACTTCAGACAGAGGCCTTTCAGCCGTTTGAATCTGTGCCAGTTCAGTGTGGAGAAACCCAGTCTGTCCCCAATCCTCTGTTATCTTTGTAGCTCGGCAACCTTATTTTCCTCAAGTGCCCATCTAATTTGATTTTAAAATTGTTCATTGATTCTATTTCCATTCGGCAGAGTCCCAGGTTACCACTACAAAGTTCTTCATGTCCCTGCATCTCTTATCCCAATCTTTAAAATCCGGTGTCCTTGTTCCATCGGCTAACGGGAACAGTCTATTTTCACTGCCTACTTTATGTGAACCTGTCACAATCTCTATAGCTCTACATCAACCAAAAATCTCCTTTGGTCCAATGAGAACAAACCCAGTTTCTCCAATCTTATCTTGTAGCTGAAATCCCGCGTTTCAGAAATCAATTTAGTAAAGCCCTTGATAAGCCCTCACAAGCACTCTTCTTAGATGCTTCCAGGTGTGTGGTCAGTGACTACAACTGGACACAATATTCTAGCTGTGGTCTAAGCAGAGTTTTATAAAAGTTCGACGTTTGTACTTAATGTTTCAATTAATGAATCCAAGCATCCCATACATTTTCATAACCACTCTCACAGTATGTTTTACTACCTTAAAAATCTATTTATATAGGCCCGATATCGCAGCTCTTGAATGATTTCCCCTTTACCTGCTTCTCTTCCATTGAAAGACAGTCATGTTTAGTCCCACATCTCAGCTTTTCTTTGGGGGGGGGGGGGGGGGTGGGGGGCGGTGGTGAGGGTGTTTCCAGAGTCCTGTAGGAAGGGGATTTCAGTATTTGGTCCAGCGACAATGAAGATTGTGCTATATTTCTAATTCAGTATCTAGTGTAATTTAGAGAGGAAATTGCAGATTATGGGTGTATATGGGTGTTGCTAAGAGTGAATGTTTAAGATAGTGGACAGGAGCAGGATATTTTGTACTAAGTTTCTCGAATGTTGTGAGGCTGCACTCGTTCAGATAAGTGTAGCACATTTCGTCACAAGTCTGACTTGTACTTTGTAGATGATGGACAAGTTTTGAGGAGTCAGGAGGAAAGTTTGAGAGACAATATTTCCAGCCTCTGACCTGCTTTTGAACATTATTTATTTGGCTGATCCAGTTCCGTTTCTGATCAGTAGCGATCTCATGGTGTTGCTTTTGAGGAATGATGTCATTGAATGTAAAGGGGTGATGATTAGATTCTCTCTAGTTGGAAATGGTCATTGCTTGGCACTTGTGTACCATAAATGTTACTTTCAGCTTATTAGTCCAAATTTGAATGTAGTCCAGGTCTTGTATTTCACGAATATAGATATATTGATTGTAAGAATTGGAGCAGGGCATTTGGCTCTTTCAGCCTGCAACACCCATTCAATAAGATCATGACTGATCTGGTTGTAGTTTCAATTCCACTTTCCTCTCTGGCCCCCATTAGTTATTTCCCGTGTCTAACAAGGACAGCTTCAATATCTGAGTGGTCAAGAATTGAATATTCGGCAATCATGATCAAACATTTACACTTCTGACCTTATAATGGATAGGAGATGGTTGTTGAAGTAGCTGAAGATCGTTGAGTCTAGGAAACTGCCCTTAGAAATTCATGCAGATATCTTCTGGTGAGATGATTTGACTCCCAACAAACAGACATCTTCTTTTGTGTTCAGTATGCAACAGGGGAGAGGTCCAACGACCCTGATTCCATTGTGATAAATCTGTAAAACTATATTGAAATGTGCCAATATTTCACCTCTGCAGTATTCATCATTTTCCATTAATGACAGGGAGATTATTGTAAAAGTTGAACAGACCAATGTATTGTCCCGCAGCGTGTTTGCTGCTTCCTATACATTAATCTGTCCAAAATAAGTTATATGTCACATTTTATCGTTAGTAGTTTTGGTATTAACGTTGGCTTTATTGATTGAAACACGACCAACTTGTTTTTCTTTAATTCTTCTGTGGAATGTGATATCACTGGCTTGGCCAGCATTTGTTGTCCTTGGGCAGGTAATGTTGAGCGACTATTTTGAACAGTTGAAGTCCTTGTGGTGTAAGTATAACCATAGCGCTATTAAGAAAGGAATATTGTGTTCAAACTTTTGTATTTATTCTGAAAAATGTCTAACATGTGCATACGTAGTGTGTCAAAACTATTGCCGGTTTTTGTTATTGAACACTAGAGTGCTGAAATGTTGATACCTGGAATATTTCTCTCATCTAGTATTTGTGCTATAATATTTTGTGACTGAAAAAAGGATCCCGGAGGGTAGGGGTATACTGGTAAATCTCAACGGGACCTCAAACTAATGAGAATATACAGTTTGAAAGACAAGAATGTGGTCATTTCAGGATTATTAGCTTACATGAATTGCAGTGAGACATTATTGTTGCACAAGATCCTAACTGCTTAAATAAGTGTAAAAATCAATTTTTAAAACAAAAGTTAAATCCAATTGGTTTCATAATTTCTAAAAGAAAATTCCTTCCCTCTGGTAAATCATTAGAAATGATAAAGATTCTGCAAGTAAAACCAAAAGTAACGAAACTGTTTCACAAAGGTAAAATTGGCAAAATAGAACGAGAATGAAAGTTCTGTTTCCAAAGCGAAATGTTACCAATGTCAAATAATATCCTGGGGTGATTTCCGTTTTAATTTTGTTTAGTTATTGTGCATTTAGTTTAACGCGGAATTGTGGACGTGGGTTAAAGGGCATTCTTCTGTTTCATGAGAAGTTTGAATTTTCAATAAATCCAAGTTCTGATAATTTTAATAGAGTATTGGAGATTTCTTTGTATTAGGACTTTGTGTGAAATTTCATTTCACGTTGTGCGAAGTGCCTGAGAATATCTACTTGCTTTCATTGACTGACTTCAATTCACCATGTTAGCAGTAAGCATTGAAATATTCCCATTCGCAGGGATCATTTCCAGGCGGAGTGTTATCAGTTGTAAAGTTGAATCCAGAAAGTTTATGTTAAACAAGGCAGCGGCTTTTTTAGTTTTGGCCGCAGTGTTCGTTGTCAAAATGGATCTGTTTCATGCCGAATCTCGGCTTCCCTCTGCAATTGACAACTCTCTTGTTACAAGAACAATTTACAAAATTAATAACGGACAGCATCAGAACCAACGCACAAAATGGCAGATAAATGTCGTGGGCAAAATAAAAAAACCGAAAGAACTGTGGATGCTGTAAATCAGAGACAAAAGTAGAAATTGTTGGAAATTTCTGGCAGCATCTGTGGAAATGGGGGTTAACGTTTCGGGTCAAGTGACCCTCAGAAATATCGTGGGCTGTTGCAACGTTGAATTAGAGATAACGAGTATCAGACTGTATTAATCAGTGTCGCCATTTCCAGAACAATTTTCACCAAGAGAACATTATTTCCTGGCGGACAATTTACAAACACACCAACAATGTTATTTTTACCTGATTACTAGCTTCTCTACAATGGGAAGACTGACACGGAAGAATATTTGAATTAGTTTGCTTTTCCCGAATAAAGTATCCCCAGAATATGCTGGAACGCACTCTGTAGGACAGCTAACATTTTGCTCATTGGGATGGGACGGCTGGCAGGTTTGACTTCGATTTTACGTTGAATGGATTTTAAGTGAGTTAAAATCGCGCCCAGGTGGATCAGCGTTGCGGAATAACGATCTTTCACCAAGTTCTTAAAGAGCGAGAGGAAACGGAGACAAGAAACAGGACTAACTTGTAGAGTCAAAGTCTGATTCTTTTAAATCATCCCTGCTTTGTAGAATCCTCCCTTTGCTATATAGAGTGACAGAATGGTGAAGCACAGAAAGAGGCCATTCGGCCGACCGTCTGTGCTCGGTCGATTTCACGCGTCGGCTTTTCTTCATAGTCTGTAAAGGTTTCATTTTCAAATAATTGCCATTTTACAAGTCACAGTTGAAACCTCTATGTTTTAAGCAGCGCACGATCAGAAAACAACACCCTGCCTAAAGAAAGTCCTCTCACCGACCCTGCAGTTCTTTTACCAACTACCTTACCTCTGCTTTCTGTGGTTCCTGACGCTTTTGCCACTGGGAACCGTTTCTCCCTACTTACTCGATCAAAACCCTTTCGTTGTTTTGAATGGCTCCATCAAATCTCCTCTTGACCTCCCCCGTGCTCAGGAGAACACTCCCGTATTTCCCAACTCTGCAACAGCTTGCTTCTAGTTCCTTCCCAAGATTCACAAGTTTCAGCCATTGTTTCAGTCTGCTCGTACCCTTTCTATCTCAGCCATTTTCGATGACTTCCCACCTAGACATAATTATTGAGTCTCCCGATACCTTCACTGGTCATCAAAACGATCTAAGAACACTCTGTGTCTCCCATGAATGGAGAGTCAACTCTGTCCCACTCTCCACTACCCATCTTCGACCTGGCTAAACATGTTATTACAAGAACAGCTTCTCTTTTGTCTCCAATCACTTCACCAAAATAAGATGCTGCTCTGGGGATCCATTTCAATCTTAGCTATGGTCGTCCTTTTGTGGAATACATAGTGTGTTATTTGTTCCACTTCTACTCAGGATGCCTCCCTCAGCTCTTTTGTCTGAATTTTCCAAAAGGCAAAGGAAAAAAAATGCTGTCATTCAAAGATCCAGTAAAACATAATCGTGTACAATGATTGCTCTTTTCCACTGGAGGCCGATTGTGATTACTCACTGCACCAGACACAATATTATGTCGGCACTAATGGATCAATGGATAAATGTACTGCATTGTGATTAAGAACCAGATAGAACAATACAGTCACAGACCCCATTCTAGGTCTGTATTCAGGTAACAGTGGTAATAGTGAGGTTGCTACTATTGGCCTCAGTACTTCTGGGCTAAGAAGCAGAGAAACCTATCAGGATTCCAATTATAAACCCTACCCAATGTGCCTGGCTCAACCCATGTGTACCTGAATGTCAAGAGAGGATCGGTTCTGGATTAGTGGTGCTGGAAGAGCACAGCAGTTCAGGCAGCATCCAAGGAGCTTCGAAATCGACGTTTCGGGCAAAAGCCCTTCATCAGGAATAAAGGCAGTGAGCCTGGAGTGTGGAGAGATAAGCTAGAGGAGGGTGGGGGTGGGGAGAAAGTAGCATAGAGTACAATGGGTGAGTGGGGGAGGGGATGAAGGTGATAGGTCAGGGAGGAGAGGGTGGAGTGGATAGGTGGAAAAGGAGATAGGCAGGTAGGACAAGTCCAGACAAGTCATGGGGACAGTGCTGAGCTGGAAGTTTAAACTAGGGTAAGGTGGGGGAAAGGGAAATGAGGAAACTGTTGAAGTCCACACCCTCCTCAAGCTTATCTCTCCACGTTTCAGGCTCACAGCCTTTATTCCCGATGAAGGGCTTTTGCCCGAAACGTCGATTTCGAAGTTCCTTGGATGCTGCCTGAACTGCTGTGCTCTTCCAGCACCACTAATCCAGAATCTGGTTTCCAGCATCTGCAGTCATTGTTTTTACCTAAGAGAGGATCGGTGTAGACTTGGCTTTGGGTGGTGCCCCAATATTTGATGTTGAATCACAAGCAAAAAAGAAAACTTGTGCATTATATATATGTGTATATTCTGTATGAGGCCTTTCTTGACTTCAGGACATCCAATCTGTTTTACAGGAAATTATGTGCTTTTGAAGTACTATCATTATTGCAACATAGAAATGTAGCAGCCAAGTTTTGCACAGCAGGATGCGACAAACACAGCAGGGATTGGCTGGGTTATTAAATGAGTATTTTACATCTGTCTTTTACATTTACCAAAGAAGCAAATGTTACCTAGTTCATTACAGCAAAGGAGGAAACTCAATCACTAGACAATTTCAAACTGATAAATTGGAGGTATTAAATAACCTGTGATTAGAGTAGAGATGGTACTGGGATGGATGAAAATCATCCAAGGCACTGGCCATAATTTTTCCCTTTTCATGGACACATGAGTGGTTCATTCAAAAGAGTTTATAGGAAAAAAAACCTTAGCATTTACATACTTGAGTATTAGGGAAATGTCTAGAAACAATAATTTGGGATACAACTCAAAGTCATACAGACACCTATAGGTTAATAAGGGAAAGTCAGCATGGATTTCTTAAGGAAAAATAATGTTTAATTAACTTTCTGAAGCCCTTTAATGAGGTACCAGATTGAGGTGATGAAGTTAAATTATTGAGGTGCTGTACATGGATTTCCAAAAGGTGTTCCATACAGTGCCACACAACAGACTTGTGAGACAAGTTATAACTCATGGAATAAAATGTTCAATGGATACAAAACTAGCTGAGTGATCAGAAACCACTGAGTAATAGTCAGTGGATACTTTTCAGGCTAAAGGAAGGTTTGGATTAGATTTCACCATAGCTGGTTAGCAGGACTCCTGCTTTTTGTGATTTATATTAATGCTCTAGATTTTGGAGTGCAGGCAATGTTTAAGGACTATACAAAACTTGGGAGCATTTTAACGTGTGAAAACAACAGTGTAGAACCTCTAAAGGACATTTGACAAGTCATTGCAGAAAAGTGGCAGATGAAATTTGATGAGGAGAAATAGGAGGTGATACATTTTCAAAATTCAACATGGATAGACAGTATAAACCAAAAGGTGCTATTCTAAAGTGTGTACAGGAGCAGAGAGACCTGAGTATGTATATGCACCAGATATTAAAATGACAGGCTAGTTGGTGAGTATGTTTCATAAAGCATTTAGACCTCATGGATCTATTAACAGTGGCAAAGTGAACAAGAGCAGGAAGGTGATGACGAACTTGAATAAGACACTAGTTAGACATCACCTGAAGAACTGTGTACCATTCTGGACACCACACTTTAGGAAGGATGTGAATATTGGAAAGTGAAGACGAGATTTACAAAAATGGTTCAGGGATGAGAAATGTCAGTCATGAAAAGAGATTGAAAAAGTTGGAGCTGTTTTCCTTGGAGAGGACAAGGTTAAGAAGTGAATTGATTGAAGTTTGCAAAATTATGTAAGGTCTGGACAGAATAGACAGGGGGAAACTATGTCCAATCATAAAAATATCAAGAAAAGAGTGCAGATTTAAAGTGATTTGCCAGAAATAAAGAAGTAAATGCAACGTGAATTTTTTTCACACAACAGATCATTCAGGTCTGAAATGCGCTACCTGGAAGTGTGTGAAGGCAGAGTTAATTGAGGGGTTATTTAAACAAAAACAATGAGCAGGCCTATGGGGAAAAGCAGGAGATTGCCACTAAGTCATGATGCTCATTTGGATAGCCAGTGCAAACATCGAGGGCCAAATGGTCTTCGTCATCACCATAATAATTCTGAAATCTCTGTGATAACTGACTTGATTGTCTGTTTTATTGATACTAGTCATTGGATGAACATTGACCAGTAGACCAGGGAGATCTTCATTGCTCTTCTTTGAAATAGTGGCTCGTGGATCCTTTGTGGCCCCCTGAGAGGGGAATCAAATTAACTTGAAAGAATTGCTTCCTCTGACTTTCACAGAATCACAGAATAAGAGAGAAGAGGCTCTTTGGCCCATCAAGTCCACATTGCACAACTATTCTAAATTTACATTGGTTACACTTCACAGCACTTGGCCCATAGTCTTGAGTGTTATGAAATTTCAAGTGCTCATCCAAGTAGTTTTTTAAAGATAGTGAGGTATCCCCCTCAACTATCGTCACAGGCAATACATGTCAAATCCCCACCAGACAAAATATTTTCCTCAAATTGCCTGTAAGCCTCCTAATTTTCACCTTAACATAATGGGTCCTTGTTATTAACCCTGCAACCACAGGGAACTGCTACTTCCTATCTACTCTGCCCATGCCTCTCATAATCTTATACATTTCAATCAGATCCCTCTCAGCCTTCTCTGCTGTAAGGAAAATAACCCAAGCTAATCCATGAGATCTTCTTGGTGAAAAAGAAAAGAAAGTTAGGGACACAGTTCAGAATTGAATTTACGTCCTTTCACAGTATAAGCAAAAAGGGCTCTACTAATAATATTAGTTCATAACTTTAACACAGCTATTTCATTTGCACTATTAGAGCTTGGGACAACACTTTCTTCTCTTGTTTTGAACCTTGAACTCAAAGAAAAATCACTCAAATGTAGTCACTTGGTGAGCAAGGGATGTAGAACAGGGGCAAAACCTTTTGGCTGGAATAAGAGAAGCTTAGAGAGAGAATAAAGTTGCAGCTTTATTTTGGGTGCAAATACCTAATATATTTACCATAAACTGTTTTCTTACCCCAAACTAACATCTTGCACATGATAAAGAAACCTCATAATTATGCCACTTAGGAGCATCATCAAACAAGATTTGACACTAAGGAATATTAAAAAAGGTTTTCATCAGTTTATCCAACTTACATATGTGAATGTGGTATCCATTTTTAAAATGGTATACTAATGATTAGATTACTTACAGTGTGGAAACAGGCCTTTCAGCCCAACAAGTCCACAGCGACCCACCAAAGCGCAATCCACCCAGACCCATTCTCCTACATTTACCCCTTCACCTAATGTTACAGGCAATTTAGTATGGCCCATTCATCTAACCTGCACATTTTTGGATTGTGGGATGAAACAGGAGCAAACCCACACAGACACAGGAGGAATGTGTAAACTCCATACACAGAGTCATCTAAGGTGGGAATTGAACCCAGGTCTCTGGCGCTGTGAGGCAGCAGTGCTAACCACTGTGCCACCTGTAATGAATTTAAGATAAATGTGTTACACCTTTTTCTTTAGCCTACAGCTTAAATTCTAGCCCTGCAATTAACATGTGGGGATCACAGTACAAATTTAATGGTGTTTCTGTAAACATAAAAATAAACTCCTGAATTTTGGTCACTTCAGTTCTGCAGAGACTGAAATGCTTTAATGATATCCTTATAATTTGGTTCTATGTTTCCTGTGGATTTGTTAAGAGTAAACATTAATTTGTGTTTTTCTTATTTGTTCTTTTTTTTAAAAGTTTGTTGTTACTGATCACACTGGGGAACCCAATGTAATCCTTAAAGATCTGTTAGAAGAGGATCTGTTAGAACAGTTTATACTGCGCTGCTGATCTATAACAAATTGATTGATTTTGCACATATAAGACTGTCAAAAATTGTTTCCAAAGGAATAGACTTCACTATTGACTCACTGGGCATTTTCTACTACCAGCTTTTGAAAGAAAGAAATAATTAATTTTGCCTTCAGAAGTCCAAAATATTTCAGCTACAGAGTTATTTTTGAATTGTAGTTACTATTGTTATGTCAGTGAATGAGGAAGCCAATCTACAGTACAGCAGGATTACAGTAACAGCAACATTTATTCGTGTTCTCAATCATAATCGTTTGACTTAACTGTACAATATGAACACCTACATATAATTCTGAAAAGTAAGAAAGTGTAAACAAACTGCAAGAAATAAGCTATAAACTAAGTTCATGTGTCTAGACAGTCCACACAATATTTCTGTACACATAGAACAGCTACTGACATAAACAACCCTATGATCAGAAGCATGGAGGTTAATAAAATGATTCAGAAGTAAAATTATAAAGTACTTCTTTACTCAAAGGACAGTCAAAATCTCAAACTGTTTCCCTGACAAAAAGTTGCGACTGGAGGTCAATTAATAATTTCAGAACTGAGATTGATAGATTTTATGGTAAGCAAACTGAGGATTCTGGAACTAAGTCATGTTGTTCGTGTTAAGATATCAATTCTCCATAGTCTAATTGAATGGAGTAACAAATTCCTTTTATTTTGGTTTGGCACTGCTAGCTAACATGCACTGTTGGTTTGAATTTCACCTTGTTTCAAAATATGAAGTTTACTGAAATGAATAAGAAATTAATTTTGATCTATTCTGTGACTCTACAATTATAAGTTGAAGCACACCACAATCTGGATTAATAATTATACAGAGACTTGTGGAAGCAATCAACTTTGAGAGATTCTGAACTTAAATGGTTAGAGATTTCATCCATCTTTATGTTTTCATACAATTATGAGAGGCAGATATTTGCCTGCCACCTGTTGGAAACAGGTGATATGTGTTAGTTTAAGATGTCTTTAAAGTCCACCCTAAAATCATTAAAAGAGATATGATTCATTACATATTTCTTAACAATAAAATTGTTGTAATATCACAAGATAATTGTTACCTGAGGGAATTGTTAAATAGAAACAGAGTTAATTATCTAAACATAGCCACATTCTTGCCTGTACTTGTTGAGTTGTTTGCAGAGGTAGAGGGAAATGTTAGATTACAAACCTAATTGATAATCTGGTTTAGAAATAAAACAGCTTTTTTTCAACTGAATTGTAATCAATTATTGCAACTTATTCCAGGAGTTGCTATAGTATCTTAATTGAACCTACTATCTTTTGTAGGGTTAGCATCCAGAAACATACAACAAATTATTTACTTAGCCAATACTTCTTAAAGCCTAACTTTGTTACTTAAAGTGACTATAACAATTTTGGTACAATCTCTAGCTCACTGTGGAGGAGTCACACACTCTGATTCTGCATCATACTCCGCTTTTAGGTCTAATATTTAGCCAAGGCTGGGAGGACATTTCCTGGTCATCCTCCTTATCACTTAGCTTATTACAGATTTTACTGTTCACTGCCTTGCTTGTCTTTCTGGCTGTCGAACTGTAGGCTGAAGAACTTGATAAAAACTCCTGAACAGATGTTTGAGAGACAGGGATATGCTTAAAATGCACTGTGATTGCCACATCAGCTCCTTGAAGTTCCTGGACCTGGCCTTCAGGAGATACTTTGGGTGAGAGTTTCCATGTTGAAGTTAAAGTATAAAGTGTTGTATAAGGTACTTGGTGCATCACATAGAAAATGAATGAGATGCTCTTGCCAGTGGCGAGACCTTCTAAGATTGAAGGATCTGGCTCCACCTTGACACCATTTTGAGTGCTGCAAGTCAGAAACTGTCCTTCAGCCTGTGGGATACTCCCAGAAACTTCGAGATGCCTTTCAAAAAGTCTAAGCTGGCTTCCAGCTTCACTCATGCTACCCTCCAGATGCTGCATGCAGCCATTGACAGAACATCCATCCTCTTTCCTTTAATCAAACCAGGAGGCCTGGACCAGGATTGGAGCTCATGTCACTGCTACTGGACCACATCAAAGAATTAGAAAGCAGTGCAGGAAGACAATTAATGATCTCCTATGTTGTGCAAGGATAGGTGGCACCATCCTCTCTCTGCTTTTTCACACTCACATGGCTACTACTCAGTCTTCACTTACAATGTTCTAATATCTGTTATAGTCTCATTGCCTCAATAGGACTACAGAACGTTTTTTGAAGTGAAAGAGGTAGAGCATCTTTCACCAATGAAAGTGTGTTCCTTGCTTCAATCACTATGCCTTGCTTCATCTCTTGGATTCAACAAAGTGGCTGACTGGAGATCTCATTTGTCAGGTAGCCATTCACGTATAAGTTGGCAACTGCAGTCAAGGCTCTAAGGATGACTAGGAGAAAGTGAGGACTGCAGATGCTGGAGACCAGAGTTGAAAAATGTGGTGCTGGAAAAACACAGCAGGCTAGGCAGCATCTGAGGAGCAGGAGAATCGATGTTTCAGGCATAAGCCCTTCTTCAGGAATGAGGCTGGTGTGCCAAGCGGGCTGGATATCTAAGAATGACTCTCGGGGACACTAAAGAAAAGAATAACATTTAGGGAATGATGCCATGGATTGAGCCTAAATCATGCCTGGATTATGTATGACCCACCTCTTGACTGACCATG
This sequence comes from Chiloscyllium plagiosum, assembly GCF_004010195.1. Lineage (NCBI taxonomy): Eukaryota > Metazoa > Chordata > Chondrichthyes > Orectolobiformes > Hemiscylliidae > Chiloscyllium > Chiloscyllium plagiosum. The sequence goes on along the minus strand of NC_057711.1, from coordinate 117,488,885 downwards.
GACATTCCCCATATTGACTTTGCAGGACAGTCCTGACTGACCATAGCCCACACCTGAATTTGCAAGACGACTTCACAATAGCAGCGAACAAGGCCTGGATGGCATTTGCTTGTCAGCCAGGACTCACCACTATCCAATTACCACACTGACAGCACAGACCCCAGCACTTGCATTGGACCAATTACCCAACTGACTGTGGACAACCTCCTGAATTGGAAATAATTCATCCCCTGATATATACTTCCTAATTGACTGGAATGCACCCTAATCCCACTAAACATGCCTCCAGTTTCCTTTTCATACATTGCTATGCTGTTCAAGCACATGCAGAGCATTGGCCACATAAGCTGCTGGCACATGTGACACCTTTGACATCAACATAGCATCATACCATACAGCAACATATACTCCCACATTTATATTGAATCTTCTCTATTTCCTTCAACCACAATCTCCTGCTTTGTCTTCTGTGTTCAAGTCATCTTTTCAGGGAAAAGCTATCTTCCTCTTTTTCTGTGTAAAAGTGCACTCTGATGCATTATCATGGCCCAGTTAGATGGAGTAATGGTGCAGGGATATATTGTGCCTTAGTAAATGTGAAGAAGTCTATTGCTGTTGTAACAGTTTCAATAACAGTGAAGAGAAAGAGCATGTGATGGTATTGATAGAGGCAGTGAAAGCTGTGCACTCATCCAAAGCAAAGACAGAAGACAAAGTCATTGGGTACACACTTCATTTATGCAATCTGGTTTCTGAGGTGTCAAGTATCTTAGTTGGGCATATGTTAATTGGGAAAGGTGAATTGATTCCAATATGTTGTGTAATTAATGATGCAAATGAAAGAGTGAATTGCCATCTAAGGAGGGGCCTCTTTATTTTGCCAGTGTATCTTAATGTCAAGAATCTGATTTTCGGATTCTCAACTGATCATGCTCACCACGATTCTGGCCAACACAGGGGATGGAAAATCATACCAATGAGATGTGTAGAAGATAATTCCCCTTTGCTCATTTGTGAATCTAATTGTTTTATCCCATTGACAGAGTCTTTCTGGAGTCTTGTTAACCTCTAATGTGAGTTTCTCTCTGTGCTTCATGGGGAATATCTTTATTGGCAGCTTTGAGATAATTAGATAATAATACATAAGTTGTTGAAGGTGGCATGACAGATTGAGAGACCAGTTAATGTAGTATACAAAAACCTAGTTTTTGTTAAGGAGCATAGAGTATAAGAACAAGGTTATGTTGAACTTTTAAAGGTCACTAGCTTGGCCTTAGCTGGAGAACTGCATCTAGTTGTAAGCACCACACATTTGGAGGAATTTGAAGGCATTGATTGGAGAGGGTGCAGAAAGGATTCATGGGAATGTTTCTCAGTATGTGGAATTTCCATAATGACAAAATATTGGAGAAGGTAGGATCCTTTTACTAGCAGTTGGTAGGGATAGATGAGTTTAGAGACAGAGATATTCAAAGTCATGAGGGGTTTGGACAGAGTGGGTGGGGAGAGACTATTCCAACTCCTGAAGCGACTGAGAACAAAAAGGCACAAATTAAAAATAATTGGTGAAAGCAGCAAAATTGACAGAAGAAACTTCTTCACACAGCATTTCACCCAGTTAAGATCTGCTATATGCTGTGTATATGGTGGATGCAGCTTTGATTGACAAATTCAAGAGGGAATCTGAAAAGAATGAATGTGCCAGGTTACAGGGAGAAGACCAGAAAATAGCACTGAGTGAATTGCTGATTTGCAGAGCTGGTGCAGAGAGATCTGGTGTTGGTGCTGCTTAGAATAAAAGGCTGGGCAGGTGTTTGAGGTGGCAATGGGGGAGCATTTGAGAGTAATAGCAACCACAACACAAGGTATTTAAAGTTTGTTACGGAGAAGGAAAGAGATGATCTGCAAAAAAGAGTTTTGGATTGCGGATAGGCAGATCTTAAAATAAAGCAGGAATAGGCCATAGTAAATTTGGATCAACGATTTGTGGGAAAATCTACAGAACAGTGGGGGGTATTCAAAATGAAATTGGGAGACTAAAGGCCCAACATGTTCCCTTTAGGGGTGACATGTAGGAGCAACAAAACTCTAGATATCTAAGGATATTCAGGACTGGGCAAGAATGAAAAGAGAGGGTTTTAGCTAGTTCAAAGGGAACAAATCAACAGAGGGCCCAGTGGAGTACAGAGGTCTAGGTGTGAATTTAATAAAGCAATTAGGAGAGCAAAGAGAGATCCTGAATAAACAATGGTTGGTAAAATTAGGGAGAATCCTAATATATTCTATAAGTATATCAAGGGAGAGAAGATAATCAAAGAAATAGCAGGTCCTATTAGGGACGAGTGGGCAATGTGTGTGTGGAAATGGAGGAAGTTGATTGGATGTTAAATGAATACTTCACTTCTGTCTTCACTTAAGATGTAGGTAACAAAATTTGGGGAGGATTTATAAGGATCTTGAGCAGATTGACATAGGCAGTGAGGAGGTATTGGAGGTTTTGGCAAATTTAAAAGTTGACAGATCCCCAAGTCCAGATGAGTTGTATACCAGATGGCTGTAGAAGGCAAGGGATGAAATTATGGGAGCTTTGACCCAAATTTTTAATTGATCTCTGGCCACAAGCAAGGTGCCAGATGTCTGGACGATAGCTAATATGGTTCAATTTGTCTGGAAGACTGGTAGAAATGAACCAGGGAATTATAGACCAATGAATCTCACATCAGTAGAAGGGAAACTACTGGAGGAAATTCTGAAGGGAAGAATTAATCTTCACTTTGAGCTGCAAAGTTTGATCAGGGATAGTCAACAAGACCTTGTCAGAGGTAGGTCGTGCCTCACAAATGTGACTGAATTTTTCAAGAAGGTCATTAGGTATGTAGATGAAGATCATGCAGTACAGTTGATGTAGTTTATATACATCTCAGTAAAGCCTTTGACAAGATCCCACATGGGAGTCTGATAAATAAGGTAAGAGTGCATCAGATCTAGGGTAACTTGGCAAGTTGATGCAAAATAAACTTAGTAATAAGAGACAGAGGGTGGTGGTACAAGATTGTTCCATGACTCAAGGTCAATGTCTAGGAGCAAACCACAGGGATCAGTGTTGTGTCCCTATTCATGACATATACCAACCATATAGAAGAAAACTTAGGTGAAGTGATAAACATGTTTGTGGATGGCACAGAGATTGGCCGGGTGATTAAAAGTGAGGAAGAAGGTCTTAGGCTACAGCAAGATAAGGATGAGTTGGTCAAATTGATGGATCAGTGGCAGGTGGAATTTCACCCTGATAAGTATGAGGTGATGCACTTTGGAAAAAGTAACAAGGCAAGGGAGTATTCACTCAATGGCAGGATACTATAAAGCTGAGGAACAATGGAATTTTGGGGGTGCTTGTCCACAGATCCCCAATGATGGGATAATACAGTAGTTAATAGCCAGTGCCCTGTCTGCCTTCTTATCAGTCATGGATAGAGGAGGAAAGATGTTATGTGGAAGCCGTACAAAACTTTGGCTAGGTTACAGCTGGGTAGTGTGTGCTGCTCTGATCATCATATTGTATGAAGGATGTGATGACACATGAGTGTGTACAGAGGAGCTTGACCAAAACATTGCCTGGGTTGGGATATTTTAGCTGAGAGGAAAATCTGGGTAGGCTCTGGTTGTTTGCGCAAGAGCAGAGAGACTGAAGGGACAACCTAATTGAGGTGTATAAGGTTGTGATGGGTATGGACAGGGTAGATAGGAAGTAGCTGTTCCTCTTAGTGGAGGGCTCAATAGTGAAGTGCATAATTTTCAGATAAAGGACAGAAAGTTTAGAGGGGATTTGAGGAGAATTTTCTCTCAGGGAATGGTGGGAATTTGGAAATGTACTGACTGCGAGGCAGTAGAGGCAGGAAACCTTATAATCTTTAAGTAGTGAGACTAGGGGGCATATTTTTGAGGTGAGAGGAGATTTGAAAAATACATTAAGTGCAATTTTTTTTACACAAAGTGATTCGGGTGTGAAATGAACGTCCTGAGGAAGTGGTGGATGTGGATACAATTACAACATTTAAAAGACATTCAGGTAAGTGCATAAATAGGAAACATTTGGAGGGATGTGAGCCAGGAGTAGGCAGGTGGGACTAGTTTAGTTTGGGATTATGGATTAGTTGAACCGAAGGATCGGTTTACATGCTGTATGATTCTGGAAGTACGTGGATGAGTATTTGAAATGCCAAAATATTCGAAGCTAAGGCCAAATTCTGGAAAATGAAATTGGTGTAGATTGTTTGATACAGATGCAATGGGCCTTTATAAAAAAATATTCACAGGATATGGGCATCACTGGCTGGACTAGCATTTATTGGTCATTCCTAATCACCCAGAGGCATAAATGGTTTCCTTCTGCACTGTAACAATTCTGTATATTGGAAGCTGCACCCAGAGATGGAAGAGTCTATGCACATCTGATGGGGGTTAAATGACAGAATTGCAAAGATTGGTGTGAATTGACAACGGTCAGGTCAATACACCCCTATCCCATACCTGTAAACCATATTAGCCTTTCCGATGGAGTGGCATTTCCTGATACAGCAACATATCAAAGTGCAACATCCCTCGTGTCAAACTGGATATTAAGCTCAAGGCTCTGAAGGGCAACATGATCATAAACCCTTTCATTTCAAGCAGTATTATCTGCTGAGCCACCGCTGATGAGAAAATTTCTGCAAAAGCAGCTTCGACCTCTCAGACACCACGGTTTGGTTTTTGGGAATAACATTTCAACGGTACACATTGTGTCTATAGTCTAATGTCTGTTTGTAATAGCTGACTCCGTGATAATGTGTCCCCTTAACAGCTGCTTCCTGAATTGGTTTGTATTTAAGATCAAATCTCCCAGAACTGACCACACAAGACTGAAACTTTAATGTATTACAAACAGTGATGCCAGCTTTCCTGTAATAACCCAAGGCCTTGGCTACTTGCTTTGTTAACACAAAATAGTAGTGTGATAGCAATGAAGCTCTAGTTGGTCAACATTTATCTTCCACCAAGACAACGTGACCCTAATCATTTGCGTTGTTGATCTTTGCCGAAAGCACACTTATTAAAAGGAACATTGCAGCCAAGTTTCACATCAAGTAAATACATTTCAGAAGCAACCAGTTGGCTGTAAATCAGTTTCAGACATCTCAGGATTTGAAAGTTGCAACATCAATGCAAGTTTTCTGTTAGCAACAGATAGGATTCTGCCTTTACTAACACAAATCTAAGTTGAAACCATTCACTTGAAACTTTGAAATATTTCATCTTAACTTTCCTTAAATTAATTTTGAAAAGTTTAAAATCGGAAGTTCTTTAAGAGTTTAGCAATACAATGGAACGAAGAGGACAGATATAACCAAGCATCTTACACACATATTGTCTAGCCAAGGTTCGGCACAGGTGGATTGCTGTGCCAACACATTTATTTACAGTTTTGCAAATCAATGCCATACCAACACCTCATAAGTCTCTGCACCAAGACAATAAAAGGCAATGTTGGTACATGCTCAGGCTACACAACCCAAAATTCAGCCAGACATTTTTGGTGGATTTGTGATCCAATCTATATTCAACTCCAAGAGAGGGTGGGCTACAGTGCTTTAGTTAAAATAAACCATTTAACAAAAGCACTAAAAAAGGAACAAGTTAATTACAGTTTTGTTCTAATCCTTTTGGACATTGATTATCTAGTCTTTGCTCAGTAAGCCAATTTTCTTTTTATTTACAGAAAGCCACATTTCAGATTTGAGCAACGAGCAGCAATCATTTCCATCAATCACATTGCTTATCACAGTCAGAAAGAAGCATGTCAAATTCCAACACATTGGGGAAAATAAGTTTTGATAAAATCCCAGAGACTCAGTTAAATTGAAATGCTGGTAGGGGAATCCCCAACAGAAATGTTACTCATATAACCTTTAAGGTCAGCATAATTCATTATACAGCTGAAGAGATAAATATTGTGGTAATATGCTGGGAATTCAATTTACTTATGATTTACATAGCCAGAAAATATTCAAGGACAAAAATGAATAAAGACTAAAATCAATTTGGTACAATCTTTTTCCCTTGGGAAGGATTCAATAACAAGAGGTCACGCTTTCAAGGTGAGAAGTTTAAGGGGGATACATGCGGCAAGTACTTTTACAGAGAGGGTGGTAGGTGCCTGGAACGCATTGCCAGCAGAGGTAGTAAAGGCAGGCATGGTAGATTCATTTAAGATGCGTCTGGACAGATGCGTGAGTAGGTGGGGAGCAGAGGGATACAGATGCTTAGGAATTGGACGAGAGGTTTAGACAGTGAATTTGGATCGGCTCAGGCTTGGAGGGCCAAAGGGTCTGTTCCTGGGCCATAAACTTTCTTTATTCTTTGTTCTATTTGGACAATTTAGATTAAGTTTAGTGTTCAGATGAGGAATAGTTAGATGGAAGGAGACAAAATTAACAGCCATAATTCAGTTTTTATTTTGAAGTCATGGTCTTTACTTTTATTCTTCCATTATGTGCATTTTTAAAATATCTCATTGGTGCAACACCATATCAACAATGAAGCTAACTACTATGTGATAATATGTAATAGAAACTATCTATATAAACTTAAAGCATGGGGAGATGGTAGAATCATAGAATTTTACAGTCCAGAAGGAAGCCATTCAGCCCATCCTGTCTGTACCAATTTCTGACAGAACTATCCAGTTAGTCCCATTTGCCAGCCATATCTCTGTAGCCCTTCAAATTGATCACTTTCAAAATATGTATCCAGGTCACTTGAAACCTATGGAAACCACCTTCACCACTCTCCCAGAGAGTGCATTCCAAATCCTAACAATTGAGTAAAGAAGTCTCTCTTCATTTATTCCTTGCTGAAATCTTGCAATTGCAACTCCAGTCACTGACATAGTGAAGTGGAAACAGAATATTCTTCATTACCCTGTCAAAACTATTCATAATTTTGAACACCTTAGTAAGGTCACCTCTTAATTATCTTGGAGCAGAGAAGAATAAGTCCAATTTCTCTATTATTTCCTTGTACCAAAAATCTGTCATTCCTGGAATTATTCTCAAATTTCCTTTACACTTTCTCCAGGGCTTTAACATGCTTTCTTAAATAAGGTGCCCAGAACTGAAAACATTACTCCAAATGTGATCTCAGTAATGTGGTGTTACATGAAAGTGGTACAAGTTGAAAGGAAGTACACATGAAGCAAAAATTCACACACAGAGGGCTGAAAAACATTGGTTTTTAGTTTTATGGAAACATGCAATGTTAACAATGTTTGCAGTTTTGATCAGGAATTCCTATTCCAACAGTTCCAGTCTAGGCATCCTTTTCCACTGGTTTTACCCTCAAGATTTCAGCAAAGTCATCTCCAAACCAAGCGGTGATGTGGGCAACGTCTACAGTGAAGTAAAACAGAATGTCCTGGCATTGCTTCCTACGATATATGGATCTTGGATCAGCTGATAGCACAGCCACAATGGCAGACTTTGCTTCCTTAACAGACTGGAAATATTTCAGTGATGCTTTGTCTGGATCTGTAAACAGACAGTATTTACTAGATATTAGTTCTTAAATATGTCAAAAATCTAAACACTAAAAGTATAGAACTTCAGAGTTCAATAAGATAAAGCTACTAGGTCATAGTCCCCAAGACCATTTAAAATTAATCAGATTTTTGATTTTGTTAAAACTGAACAAAATTTGCAAGAGAACTGTAAAGCAATTAAAATATTAAACATCCACAAGAAGTTATAACAGTGAACTTGTGCTAAAAACATACAGGATCTTTGGTTCAATAAATAGTGCAAAAGTAAAGAAGTTATGCTAAACCTTTACAAAACACTGATTCAGCATCAGTATATCACAGTGTTCAATCCCTTCTATGAAGTGTTACGACACAGCGTAAACTCGCCTCAATTTAAAACCAGCAACACAGAAAAGATTTATCCCATGCAGTAATCTGAAAATTTGATAGGCCAAGAACTAGTTAAAGTAAAAATGAACAACTTTATTTCTTGAAGTATAACAGAATAATTAGCTAACTACAATTTACAAATCCTTCCTCTAACCTATCTTTTATCTTCACTTCTATAATACTAGTCCAATAAAATTCCCAATTAAGATTTACAAAACAACACTTATCTCAAAACCAGGCCTCTTAGTTTTCTCTGAATTCCTGTCTTATTCTTCTTGGAAAGTCTGCTTCACAGGTTAATGATCAATTAAGGTTCTTTAAGAGAGCTATTTTTCTGGGCAATATGCAGATGTCATTGGCTTGGCAATTCTCCTCCCAACTGCTCAACTTTCCCCGGTCTTATACCCCAAAGCATCAGATTGTGTCATTGGCTTTTAAGATTGTCAATATACTCAATTCCAAACTTGATTGGAATTTGGGTATTTTTCGGGGTTATAACTTAAAACAAGTTCAAATTGGGCCAGTCAGTTTATCAATTCCAGGCAACCAGCTACCCCAGTAGCTGGAGCACATGTTACTAGCAGTGACAGCAGGCAGTGTATTTATTCTCAAAAGGTACAGTACACCCACATCTTCATAACAGAAAAGACAAGAAAAGACGGGATTATCCTTAAGTACAGGGAATATTAAGGGAAATTTCGTAAGGGTACTCAAAATCATGAAAGGTTTTGATAGATTAAATAAGGTGAAACATTTCCAGGGGCAGGAGGGTTGATCACCAAAGACGACAGATTTAAAGTAACTGGCAGAGGAACCAGTGGCAACACAATTTCCTTTTAAATGCAGCAATCTTATTGTTATGTTTGGGAGAGTGCTGCCTGAAAGCATGGTGGAAGAAATCGGATTGCATAGCTCTTCCTAACAGCCAATGCAGACACAATGTGTAAATGGTATGCTTTGCATGTAACTCCTACTTCTGATCAGATGGCAGTGTAGTAGAGCTCCTAAGCCCAGAGCTTGTCTGCTCCATCTGCTTTTCTTTTATTTTCTAAAATAGTTTTGTTTCCTTTTTCTTTTACTTACCTCTTTATTGAAGAGCTCAGTTGTGATGACAGCATCAGCAGCAGCAAGTGGGTCCAGCGCAGACCCAAGGCAATCAGGGAGTGGGCCCAGCACATCTGCACCAATGAGGCAATCCTAGCACTAACTCACGCCTGCTGCTGCTGAGGCAAGTTTGGACCTCGTATGAGACCAGGTGGCATTGGCTGCATCGGCAAAGTGGGCCCGAAGCAGACTCATGTCATTGGCGGAGTTGAGTTTGACCAATGTGGTACTCAGCAGCATCAGTTGCATCTGTATCGATGAGGTCCAGTGAGGACTCAGTGACGAGGGAGCCAGTGGAGACAAGATGGTGCTGAAGAGTGGCAACTTTTGCTCCTCCTACAGTGGTAAAGTGGATTCATGCCTGGCCATAGGGCCCATGGTGGAGCACTTAACACCATTTCTTTATTTTTCTGCCTTTGTGCTCTATGTTTTTGATTTTACTGTGTTTTAAGATGGTGCCAGGTAGAGGCAACAATGTACAACACTTTATGCATTTTATATCAAAACACACGTGACAATAAACAAACAAAATACTTTGATATGTTAGTTTTCTAATTCAGTTGATGTTACATTTTAATTCAGACACCCAAATTCTAGCTGCTGGTTTTGTTAACACTAATAGAAGCATCGCACCATCATTCGTACCTGTCCCACCTGGAGCCTGAAACTGCTCCAGATCCAATTCTGCATGAGGAGTGAACCGAACCTGTAAGGATGGTACAGGTGACTGTTTTATCCAAGTCGCAATCGCACTGTTAGACAACTGGCTCCCAGGTATATTAATGGCATCCACATCCTTTTGCTGTTTATTCTGATGAACTGTTGCAGCACTTAACTGCTCAGAATCTAAACAAATAACTTTATCTTGTGCAGTTACTTGCTTTATTGCATCATTGTGGACAAGTTGACATTCGATTTTCTCCACAACCAAGTGTATATTTTCATAAGAAGCATCCTTCTTTCCAGCAAGTACATCAATTTTCTCAGCTTTTAATTTAGGGGTGTAACACGGCTGTTTATCTGCAACTTCATCCACAGTGCAGGTTGAAACTGCACCTCCTACTTGTACTGGGCACCAGTCTTCTCCAGTAAGATCATCATCTGTCTTTTTGACTGAGTATGGTGCATCTCTCTGAGCAGGTTGTACCCAGCTGGTATAAATTGCCTCTGCTGTACCTGAAGCTACCTCAACATGAGCTGGTTTCTCTGAGTTTTTAGTCACCATCCCAGTGATTGGAATGGCTGTACCTTGACACTGTTCATTTGGCATAAGAATCTCCTGATGCAATTGACCATTGTTTTGTCGTGGATCACCTCGAGGTGCGTCATAATCTGGAATATATGGTTTAATGTCCAGTACTGGTGTTCCTTGTATCATGTCAATTCCCGAAAGATGAACCGTGTCACCTTAAAAAAAAATGAATAAATTATACATAAACGCAAAGATGAGTATAGATTGATCATAATTATGAATAAACCGAAAGTGTAAAGACCTAATATTTTGGTTACCTACTTTTGATGAATACAAGTATAACAAATGTTTAAAGATTAGAGGCAAACTTAATGATGATCTAGGTTGTGCAATGCCATGAAAATTATTTGGCCCAACCCTGAGCTTTAAATACATATCATCTTTCACCAATTTCCACCTCCCTGACATATTGTTTGATACAAAAACATCTAGCCATTCCTTTCTGTCCTTGCTAAAGTTAATTATTCCACTTTCACATGCTTTTCAAGTTCTGTTTCAAAATTCATATCTGTCTCCATCTTCCACGTATTCACTACCAAAACGTTTGTCCTCATATCACCCTTGGTTATTTTGCTAATAACTTGATATTGAGACCAACCCGGCTAACTACCATCCCAGTATACTCTTGATCATCAGTAAAGTGATTGAAGGTGTCATCAGCAGGATATCTAGCAGCACCTGCTCAGAAATAACCTGCTCACTGATGCCTGGTTTAGGTTACACTAGGACCATTCAGCTCCTAACTTCATTACAGCCTTGGTTCAAACATGGACAAAAGAGCTGAACTCCACAGATGATGTGAGAGTAAACAGCCTTTGACATCAGGCTGCATTTGACTGATTGTAGCATCAAGGAGCCCTAGCAAAACTGGAATCAATGGGTACCAGGGGGCAAACTCTCCACTGGTTGGAATCATACCTGTGAAATAAGATGATGATCGTGGTTATACAGTCAGAGTCATACAACATGGAAACAGACCCTCTGGTCCAACTCATCCATGCCAACCATGTTCCAAAACTAAACTGCTCCCACTTGCCTGCATTTAGCACATATTCTTCCAAATCTTTCCTAATCATATACTTATCCAAATGTCTTTTAAATATTATAACTGCACCGGCATCCATTACTTCCTTTGGCAGTTCATTCCACACATGAACCAAACTGTGAAAAAAATGTGGCCCTCTTACATTTTAAAACTTTCTCCTCACCTCCTAGTATGAACTCCCTACCCTAGGAAAGATGCTTGCCACTCACCTTATCTATGCCCCTCATGATTTTACAAATGCCCAATTAAAGTCACCCCTCAACTTCCTGTGTTCCAGTACCAGACATCGGAGCAGGAGTTCCTCAGAGTAGTGCCTTATGCCTAACCATCTTCAGCTGCTTCACCAATGACCTTCCCTCCATCATAAGGTCAGAAGTGGGGATATTCACTGATGATTGTACAATGATCAACACTATTCATGACTCCTCAGACACTGAAGTAGTCCATGTGCAAGTGCGATAAGTTCTGGACAATATCCAGATGTCGGCTGACAAGGTTAGGGATAGGGATAATGCAGGTGCAATGTTTCAGTTCACAGTTCACTGGGTAGCCTACTATGTCAAAAGGCAGATTCTAGTCCTCCCAAGTTTTGGTCCATTACTCATGCCGAATAGGTGTTTAGAATCATACAGCATGGAAACAGACACTTCAGTCCAACCAGTCAATGCCGAACATAATCCCAAACTAAACCAGTCCCACCTGCCTGCTCCTGGCCCATATCCCTCCAAAACTTTCCTATTCATGTATTTATTCAAATGTCTTTTAAACATTATAATTGTACCCACCTTTGCAGGAGTTTCTATTACATACAAACCAATCTCAGAAACTATAAAGTTGTAATACTGCCACTTCTGTTTTAATATATTCCGGTGTCATAGAGGGAAAAGGTCTGGATTCCTACTTTCCTTGGTTGGACCAAAAAATATTTTAACCTGAGTGAACATCTTTGAAGCACATACCTTCAATCCTATCCAGCTTTGCCAGTGTTAAACCTATCGCATTGGGACGATGAGGACTTCTTGTAGAAAAGACTCCAGTCTTTAACCCATTCAGTCTCGGAGGTTTGACTTTAGCTTTATAACACTGATGTCCATTTTTGTGAAAAACAAAGATAATCCTGCATATATCAATTGTCATACATTTACAACTTAGAAATTTGATGATTTTAAGAAAATATACATATTCAGCACAAGGTCAACAAGATTACCTTGAATCTTAGGAAAAATAAGAAACTAGATTGTATTGTCCTTGGGAAAACTAAGAATCTGTCTTTGAACAGTAAACAGTTGCACATTATGGAAAAAGTATTAAAACAACACTAGTTTTATTCAAATCTGGCCACCTCAGTGATTACAACCAGTACATTTCAGTGTGAATTAAGGCACTTAAAATTAAATCTATTTGTAGATTTACAGATAGCCTGTAAACTTTCAAGAAGTTTGTCAACTGTGGAGATAACATTCCGTATTTCTCCACAAGAAGCCAAAACCACATTAAAATAATACACTTTTGCTGGTTAGCTGCACACATCAATTGAATAGCTTATGTCACAAAAGAAACAGAACTTTTGATCTTAACACATAGGTCTTACCAAAGACTTTGGGCGTTAAAGATAAAAATGTAAGTTTACTGTAATGATATATTTCAGATAAAAGTTTATTGTAGTACAGGAATACAAGAAATGGTTTTGCTCTTCTGCTGACAACTAATCCTGCCAGATGAGAATGACAATCAGAAATAGCACCATAGTCTAATGATTTGCTGACTCATTGCTAAGCTCCATGCCAAACAGCCTCACAAAATTAACTTTGTTCTCTTTAGTCCAAGGATGAATTTAGTATTCCTGGTGGGGAGGCAGACAAAGGGAATGCTTGTCAGAGATAATACTGCAACACCACAGTGCCAATTCTCTACCCTAGGTCCTCTGAGCATTTTTTCCTTTGGGAGAGCAGGGACACCATATTTATACCAGTTTTCATTTTCTTTTTTATACTTTTTAATAAATTGCAGCAATTTTATAAATTAATCTATCTTAAATAAAACAGATTATTACTGATCGTGATTGATAGCCTAGGTGCATGTTACCTTGATTACAAACATCACTTCTAGCAAAGTTTGGGTTGCAACAAAACCAATTTAAGGACAAAAGGAGGAAATAAGTGCAATTAGTTTATTTTTTAAGAGTATTTCTCCTTGAACACTACAAGGTACAGATACACATCACAAAAAGTGATTGTGTGGATTAGTAAATATATTAAATAAATAAATAAATAATTAAGTAAAAGGTTATTTGTAGAAGAATATAGTCCAACACTAAATAAATTAGGCTAATCCTTTATCAAATCTTTCAAATTATATCTGTAGTGCTGTGCAAAGCTTTCTGGTGTCCATATTTTTAAAAAAAAATGACAGAGGCATTGCACAACTGTAACAGATTCAGAAGGATGAGACCAGAACTGACAGAACATAGTAATCAGGCTGTGATGCTTTTCTCTTAAAATAAAGAGAAAGCTGAAGGGTGATTCATTAATTTCAGACATTAAAAAGTTAGACATAAAAAAACATTTTCACATGTGATGAATCCAAACCTAAAAAAGGTCAGAAATAAAATGAGCACTAATAATTAAAATCCAAGACAATGGTGAGAATATGGAACTTGCTACTATAGGGAGTGATTGAGGTGAACAGAATAGATGCATTTAGAGGAAGCAAGATAAAAACATGATGGAGCAAGGACAAGAAGGATGTGTGTATTGGGTGAGAAGAAATGTGAGAGGAGATTCAAGTGACCTTTTTCTGTACTGTAGCTTTAATGATGTTTTACAAAATTCTACTTGACTACTTTAGAACATATAGCTGATCATGTGCCATAGTTACAAGCAAAAAAGGATTGCTCCCCTACTCTAAGAAATCTATTCATCTGAGCTGATTCACTTATATCAATGTCTGTACTTTTGAAGCATACATAAAACACATACTAAATCTATGCTCTTGTGCAGCCACTTACACAGTAAATGCTTAATTTTAGCCACACTGTGCCCTCTGACCCAATTATGCCATGCTTTCTCAAGAGATTATAATGCATTTGATTCTGGACTAGCAACTGAGAGAGCAAGAGAGATTGTTCAAATCCCATTACAGATGATTAAGCTAAATTCAGTAAATCTGGTGCTACAGTAACTAGCATCAGAAAATACATCGATGTTCTTTATGGAAATTGAAAACAGAATTTTAATTCAAGTTAGAATTACTTTAGAATAGTGCTACAGAAAGTTCAATATAGCATAGTCTTTTTCTATCAGTCAGAGAAGATTAAAAAACAAAGAGGTCACAATGACTTCCAGAATAGAAACCCACCTACCAGACATGTGAAAACTGATCCAAGCCCATGAGTGAGTGCTCTGCATTGTTGAAAATTATCTTGCTAATTTTAAGTCGTGCACGGGACAAACTACATATAGTTGGTTGTCGTGGGGTGCCATTTTTTGCAGTGAAGCAGGATTCGATGTATCCAATGGGTACTGTTTGAATGTTTCCTTTAAAAACATATGTAATTCTTAATTTTCATACAATATATAACAAATTATAGCAGGGCAACAGAGAACCTATGTTATTTACAATCAGGAGGACAGTGGGTGGCAGGGAAAACCTGATTGCCAGGATTTGACTAATCATTTACAATCTATAAGTGCCAACGTGTGGCTCCAAACAAAGTGCATTCATCGCAGTTTCAAAAGAATACACCATGCTTTCAATTTAACCATTTTTTAAATGACCTTTTGAAAATGTCATCACAGAGTCATAGAGATGTACAGCATGGAAACAGAAACTTCGGTTCAAACCGTCCATGCCAACCAGATATCCCAACCCAATCTAGTCCCACCTGCCAGCACCTGGCCCATATCCCTCCAAACCCTTCCTATTCATATACCAATCCAAACGCCTCTTCAATGTTGCAATTGTACCAGCCTCCACCACATCCCTCTGGCAGCTCATT
>NC_057711.1:117469058-117472836 GCF_004010195.1 Chiloscyllium plagiosum | reverse complement strand
ACATCTACTGCTCTGCCCTCATCAATCTTCTTTGTTACTTCTTCAAAAAACTCAATCAAGTTTGTGAAACATGATTTCCCATGCACAAAGCCATGTTGACTATCCCAAATCAGTCCTTGCCTTTCCAAACACATGTACATCCTGTCCCTCAGGATTCCTGAATTTGTCCTTCGGATGCTTGTCCACAAGAACTTAGGTTAAAATCTTCTCCCAATTTTTTTTATTTCTAAATTCTTCCTCTAGGATCTAAACACGGAATTGAGGTAGTTCTTCAACCAATAGGCTTCAGACCTTGGTTCTGAGATCAAAATACACTCTTCCAATAATTTGCTCTTATATTCAAGATAGCTCAATCTCACTACATGGATTCATTACTATGCCAATCTATTTACCTAAACAAGAAATTCAAATCTAGTCTATAGGGACTACAGGGTTCATACAAGGTGCAGACATCAAACAGAGTTTATTGAAGAGCCAAGGTAGAATATGCGATAAATTGAACTGGAATTTCATACCTTTCTCCAAAGAGAGGGGTACGCTATCATCTCGATGTTTGATAGGTAAACAATCCTGGTTGGAGTCCTTTTTCAAGACATTCAGAAAGGAATACAGGTCCTCAATAGATTTCTTATGGACATGGCCAGCTTTTGTGACTTGTTGCCTAACAGTGCACATTTAAAGTTACAAATCAGCAATGTTTTATTGCTCTTCCCACTTTCCCAAAAAAGAATATAGATACAAAGACACAAGACATTTCAAAGTAGTTGCACTTATCCAATGAAATGCATGACTTTGGAACAATTGGAAACTAGCCATTCCCTACCCAGAAAGATACTAACTGGGTACTCTGTGTAGCAAGCAGGGCGACAGTGAAATTGTATTGTTTTGAGTGTGCATTTCAGTGCACAAGGAGTATTTTCAATAATACTTTGCCCTTCCACAGATCAACCTATAACGCTGTAAGAAATTCCTCAATACTCCTGTGGCTTCAAACTAACTCATCTACATACATAAATACTCTTTTGATTGTATGACATATCCTTAGAATACTGACAAATGTTTTATAATCATGTATATCAAACAAAAGCTAACTGAGCCCAAAGGCAATATTACAAAGAGTTGAGGTTGTCCATAATTTGAGGTGGGTTTTAAAAGGAGAGGCAGAAAGGTTTTACGCTGGTTATTCTACAGTGTAAGATCTAAACAGCTGAAGACATGGCTACAATTGCCTAAGACAGTACATAATAAACCAAGGTGTTAGAATCTGTAGATCTTTAGGTAAGTTGTAAATTGTAAACATCAGTAGTAGTAAATTCTATTAAGGCATCTCAAGTGGATTATTGGGTGGAAGTGGAAAAGTTTATTTGAATAGCATTTTTTGTCACTTTCACTTTGAAATGCTTTTCAAGTATATTTTTAGAAAAAGAATGTGGGCGATGGACGAGAATTTAAAGATGGAGGAACATAGTTCGAGAAGGCTTGGAAAACTGAAATTTATTGCAAAGATAGATAGGTGAGGCACCTTAGAAGAATTTAAACATGGTGAGGGCTTTAAATTGATAACTGTCTGGAAGACTGAAAGCCAGTGTAATGCAGAGAAATTAAAAAACACAAATTTTCATAGAGCAGCAAACAGGAGTACATTTGAAAGAAAATGAAGTAAAAAATGGAGTCATTATTCTGGATGCCAAGATGGACAATAAAATGGCCACCAGCACATGTACTGACAGGGTCAGCAGAGTCAACTGGCCATGACAGGCTTCAGGAAATGTCTGCACATGCACTGTGACATCACCACGTTCTATACATAGTATATCAGCAGTGGCATTTTGTGGAAATTAGATTTTAGAAGCAACAACCAACTTCCCATGTTACTTCATCCACTTCTTGCACTAATACACTCCAGAATGTGGGAGAAAGTCTCGAATTACCAAAAAGTAGCAAATATGATCAGAAGCAATGTGTACCATCACAGTGTGATTATATTAGTATTGCCATACAGCTAAAAGCCAGCTGCTGCGACCGCTCTGCTGCGTTCCTGCACATGCGCACATACTGCACCACCTGCTGGCGAGCAGACTCAAAGGGCAAGGTGGCCTATTCTTCCTCTTTTCTATCTAAATCTGTATTGGCCTTTGTTTCTTCATCACTTAAACTGACCCTATTCTTTATTTGCTGTATGTTCAGCATTGCACAAACATCTTTCATTTGAGACTGAACAGAGGCCCCAGCTGCTGCCTTGTGTGGATGGAAGTGATGTCATGATGTTTTGATGAAGAGCAGGAAAGTTCTTACTGGTATTCTAGCCACCATTTATCCCTCAAGCAACAGATTATCCAATGATCACTATTTCTGCGAGCTTGCTTTTTGTGCAAATTGCAGTGGTGTTCTAGGTTTCATAGTATTTGCCCATCCAAAATTATGTAAGGTGCTATAAAGCACATTGATAGCGAACATCCAACTCAATAGCTTGTTCGCCCCCCACCACCATGTCCCCTGATCCCTTTAGCCTCTAATTCTATCTCCAACTCTTCTTGAAATCATACAATGTTTTGGCCCTAACTGCTTTCTATGGCAGTGAAGGCACTAAGACAGCTGGTGAAATTTGAATTCAAAATCTGGAACTAAGAATCTAATGATGACCATTAAATTATTACTGATTGTCATTTTAAAAAAAAACCCACCTAGAACATAGAACATAGAAGAATACAGCGCAGTACAGGCCCGTTGGCCCTCGATGTTGCGCCGATCCAAGCCCACCTAACCTACACTAGCCCACTATCCTCCATATGCCTATCCAATGCCCGCTTAAATGCCCATAAAGAGGGAGAGTCCACCACTGCTACTGCCAGGGCATTCCATGAACTCACGACTCACTGAGTAAAGAACCTACCCCTAACATCTGCCCTTTACCTACCACCCCTTAATTTAAAGCTATGACCCCTTGTAATAGCTGACTCCATACGAGGAAAAAGATTCTCACTGTCGACCCTATCTAAACCCCTAATCATCTTATACACCTCTATCAAGTCACCCCTAAACCTTCCTTTCTCCAATGAAAACAACCCCAAGTGCCTCAGCCTTTCCTCATACGACCTTTCTACCATACCAGGCAACATCCTGGTAAACATCCTCTGCACCCGTTCCAGTGCCTCCACATCCTTCCAATAGTATGGCGACCAAAACTGCACACAATACTCCAGATGCGGCCGCAACAGAGTCTTATACAACTGCAACATGACCTCAGTACTCCGGAACTCAATTCCACTACCAATAAAAGCCAGTAGGCCATATGCCTTCTTCACCGCACTATTCACCTGGGTGGCAACTTTCAAAGATCTGTGGACATAGACACCAAGATCCCTCTGCTCATCCACACTACCAAGTATCCATCCATTAGCCCAGTATCCCATCTTTTTATTACTCTTACCAAAGTGAATCACATCACAATTAGCCACATTGAACTCCATTTGCCACCTTTCTGCCCAGTTCTGCAACTTATCTATATCCTGCTGTAACCTGCCACATCCTTCCTCACTGTCAACAACTCCTCCGACTTTCGTATCAACCGCAAACTTGCTCACCCAACCTTCTAACCCCTCCTCAAGGTCATTTATAAAAATGACAAACAGCAATAGTCCCAAAACAGATCCTTGCGGAACACCGCTAGTGACGGCACTCCATGAAGAAACTTTGCCATCAACTACTACCCTCTGTCTTCTTCCATCCAGCATATGGAGGATAGTGGGCTAGTGTAGGTTAGGTGGGCTTGGATCGG
>NC_057711.1:117445340-117467578 GCF_004010195.1 Chiloscyllium plagiosum | reverse complement strand
TAGGGGAGAAAGTGAGGACTGCAGATGCTGGAGATCAGAGCTGAAAATGTGTTGCTGGAAAAGCGCAGCAGGTCAGGCAGCAACCAAGGAACAGGAGAATTGACGTTTCGGGCATAAGCCCTTCTTCAGGAAGAAGGGCTTATGCCCGAAACGTCGATTCTCCTGTTCCTTGGATGCTGCCTGACCTGCTGTGCTTTTCCAGCATCACATTTTCAGCTCTGGGTAATTAGGGACAGGCAATAAATGCTGGCCTATCCAGCAATGCTCACATCCTGGGAATGATATTTTTTAAAATATTCCACAGGCTCACCACTCTCTGGGCAAAAAAAAACACCCTCAGTCCTAAATAGTTTACCCCACATTCTTATACTATGACCCCAGGTTCTGGACTTCCCACAATCAAGATTATCCATCCTGCAATCAACCCTGTCTAGTCTGGTTAAGTTCTTATACATTTGAGATACCCCAAATTTTTCTGAGCTGCAGCAAATATAACCCAGAGGGATTCAACTTCTCCTACATCAGTCCCACCATCCCAGAATCAGCCTGGTAAACCTTCATTGCACTCATTCAATAGCAAGAAAAGCCTTCTTCAGATAAGACCAAAATTGCCCATAATATTCTAGGTGTGGTTTCATTAAGGCCCTGTGATGCAGAGGGCCCAGTGTGGGATTGGGTACATGTGACACCAGATTATAGTCCCAACAGGTTTATTTGAAATCACAAGCTTT
This sequence comes from Chiloscyllium plagiosum, assembly GCF_004010195.1. Lineage (NCBI taxonomy): Eukaryota > Metazoa > Chordata > Chondrichthyes > Orectolobiformes > Hemiscylliidae > Chiloscyllium > Chiloscyllium plagiosum. Next base: position 117,466,847 of record NC_057711.1, on the reverse strand, counting down.
GGAAATGCTGCTGCTTTGTCAGGTGATCTGAAATCTTGTATTTTTGAATAAATAGGTTGAACCATAACCTATTATTGTGACTTCTGACTAAAGCTTTGTATAATCACATGTACTTCAATCTTCTCGCTTTTAAGTAGCGAGCTAATCTGCAAATCTAGGGGGAAAAAACATGTGGATTTATCACCAATTACTAAATCCTGCTTGTAAATTGCACTCTCCTGTACACACTCAAACCAACTTCCATTCCACAATGACTCATGGGCATAGAATGCTCTTACCTCAATCAGGAGACTGTCAATTCAAAAGTCATTTGTCTAGAGTCTCGAACACAAGCCTGTTTGGGACTAATATTCATCCCATGGATCACAAATAAAAATCAAGTTGCAGTTTGTGGAATCCTGCTGTCGTGGTGTTTAGTCCACTGTTAACAGCATTCATTAGCTGTCGATCGCCTGAGGATGTGAGAGGCGCTATCAAAATGTAAGTCTCTCTCTTTCTCTGAGATTAACCAGGAATGAGAAATGCAGTTTTGTGTCGCTGTCACCGATAGATACCGCAATGCTGCCGCCTGAATACCTTAGGTTGCGGAGCTCAGCCCTCAATGCTCGAACCTGGCACTGTAACCATTCACCCTCCGAGCATGCGGCCTGATACTGCGTATTGTCCTCCATCTTCCAGCCGGCAGACGGGCCACGTGATCACCACAAGGGCCCACATGGAGTCGCCACGTGACCTCGGCTGCGCGTGCGCCACGGGTCGGGAAGCCATCCCGTTACCAGGGCAACAGCTGTACCCTGTACCTCTCTTCAGTGTGGATCAGTGATGACAAGTCTTCAGTCAAATATCGGTGAGACCTAAGAAATTCCACCTGTCGAAAAGGATGCCACTGTAACAAAAAAAAAGGAAATTGAGCAATCAACTTAAAATGTCTGTCAGAGCGATGGGGTCTACTGTTCCTGCAAACTGCTTAGCTCAATGATGTAGTTGGTGTTTAATTTGTTTGAGAAGCAATAGCAGTGTTTGGAGAACAGCAATTGAGCACTGCTGCCTAGTGGCTTGGCATAGTTCCGTGACCTCTGGAGTTACCTTAGGTAAAACAAATGATTGAGACAAAAGGATTTTTTAACCTACAGCCGTGAAACACAATTGTCAGATCCAGAGGGAACACCCGACTATAACAATGCTCTTTCACTCACCCAAAATCCTGCTCCCTGTAACCTAAGTTGCGCCAAATTCCATTCACTCATCACGCCTGTGATTGCTGATCTACTGTTGTTACCAGACTGCAACATTTCAATTCTAAAATTCTCTTTAAAAATCTCTTCAAAAACCTGGTCACCCTCACTCATTTCTTACCTCTGCAACAACCTATAACCTTGTGAAATTCTGTGTTTCTCCAATTCTCACATCTTCCCAATGTTAATCACCCCAATATGGGTGGCTGTTCTGCTTTGGCTTCAAGATCTGCAATTCTCTCCCTAAATAGTTCCTCCTTCACTTTCCTTCTGGTAAAATCTATTTGCCAATGCTTTTGATCCTGCCTCATGTGACTCTGTACCAAATTCTGTTTGATAACAATGTTATGGAGCAATTTGTAAAATGTAAATACATGAAAGCATTCTCTGTGAGTTCTTGCTAAATGCATCACAATCTTCAGCATGAATAGTGACTTTGGCATCGATCTGATTTAGACCAGCTATCCAAATAACCCATCCACCCCGAAGGAGTTCAAATTGTAGTGGCAAAATGCATTTTTATATGCTGGAGTTATGGATTGTGATTGTAGAGGCTCTGATTTCTTTTCATCACATGACTCTTCCTTGACCATTATGTCCTGGAATGGGACTTGAACTTGTGTTCAGCCCTAGTCACCCACTCTTTAAAACACGCAATTCTCCATAAACTTTTTTGCACTTTCTGTCTCCCTGTTGTAAATGTTCCCCACCCTCTGCTTGAATTAAATCTGAGTTATTCATTCACCTTTCCCTTACTTGAAATATGTTTTCCTTGCATGTTTCAATCCAATCTCCCTGATTCTCTCAAATGCTTTTTAACCTCTCAGACCTCATCATCCCAATTTTGTATCAGCAAAATTGCAATACTTATCTGCACAGGCACCACCTCGCCTTCACAACTCCCAACAGCTACAAAATCCAGTTTTTACAGCATAGCTCCTACTTGTATCAGAAATAGTGAACTCTCATAAAATGTCCAAGTTACCTGGCTCACTCTATCTTTAACCCCACATACCTGAACATTTGTCCTCTTCAAATATAGGTACATGTCAATTGCCTTTGAAATATTCCATGAAATCTAATTCCATCCATATGTGCATTCTCTATCTTTAACAATTCTCTGTGAAAGCTCTTTACTTTTCGGATCTCTTGTTTGGATTCAGCCCAGATTGGCTTTATAACTAAAAAAATTGCAATCTGGCATACTCACATAGGAACCTAAGAAGCCATCTTGCGTTCTGAGCCTGTTTTTGTCATTCAGTGTGATCATGGCTGATTTTTGGCCAAACCCTAAATATCCATCTTGTCCCCATAGCTCCTGATATTTTTAGTTAGCAAAAATCTATCAATCACAATTACAATTAAAAATTGATTTAGCACCTAAGATATCATTGTTTGTGGAAGAGAGTTCAAAAATCTATCAGACTTCTTGTCCATACTATTTCTTAATGTTAATTCTGAAAGCTCTGGCATTACGTTTTAGATTATGCCCCATCATCCAAGATACCCTGATGAGCAGAAATTGTTTCTGAATTCTGGTGTTAGAGGGGTTTTTACAGTATTTATCTGATAAGTATACTTGTCTCCTTGGCAAAAGCTCTCCAGATTTTCTTTTATTCATGCATGAGATATGGGCATCATGGGCAAAGCTGGCATTTGTTGTCTGTCCGGATTTTCCCTTGAACTAAGTGGCCCTCTAGGCCATCTCAGAGGGCAGTTAAGATTCAACAACATTGTTGTGGGTCTGGAGTCCCATGGAGGATGATAGGGTAAGGATAGTAGATTGCTTTCCTAAAGGGAAAGAGTGAACCAAATGGGTTTTTACGGCAATCATTCTATGGTCCTGAGTCCAGTGAGGTTAGATACTCCACTGCCTTTCCAAATGCTAAGTCATTCTAATTTATAAATAATCTCTCGAAGAAAGTTTAGACCTTTGATGGATGCAGGTTGCTACTTTAATGTATTAGTAGAGCGTGCTGTTTAATTGTTAGGTCAAAGACCCTTCTGCTGGTGGAGAATAAAGTGTGTTTTGTATCTAATCATTGCTACAGTCATGAGGCTACTTTCTGTAACAAAGGGAAAAGTGAGAGATAAACTGATCGAGGTCCTTAAAATTGTGAAGGGTTTCATAGGGTGGACGTAGAAAAGATGTTTTCACTTCTGGGCAAGACCAGAACTAGTCTCTAAGATAAATCTAGTCAATAGTAAATCCAATAGTAGGTTCAGGAGAAATTCCTTCACCCAGAAAACTGGAAGTGGTTGATATGAATAGAATGGAAGACAATAGATTCTTTCAATGATATATTAAAAAAAAATGTCTTCACATGGGTCTGGCTAGCAGATAGGGTGAAATAAAGAGAGGTGGAAGAAGGCTAAAATAGTACAAAAATGCTGGAATGGATCACTTGGACCAAAATGGTTTATTTCTGTGCTGTAACTACTTTGTAATAGTGTAATGCTTTGCAAGTGACCAGAATACCAGTTGTCCTCTTCCTGGCATAAGAATCCCTTGACTTGTTGTGCATCAAATTCAAGTAATAAAATTAAATAAGAAACCTGTAATTACAGATTACATATTGAATAGACATTGATCTTAACTGTTTTTGTTCTCACCTCTGGAGGGAGCTACAATACTGCTAATGGAGTGGAATTATCTAGCGATTGTACAAATAGTCATTTGGATTAAGAGTGTTTTAGACCTGTAAGGCCATAGTCTTATCAGACCCAAGGGCTGCTCTCTCATTAGAGGGAGATGACAGTTGGTGACAGGTGGTCACCATACCTCAGGCAAGGGGAGAGGTTGAGAAGGAGAATCCTTCATGGTAACCTCAGCCAGTGTGGGAAGAGCTGGACCACCTAAATTACAAGAGATATATTTCACTAGGAAGTTGCCATCCACATGATGTAGAAAAGTGAACAATTTAAATGCCACAGTTCTGCTAAATATTTTTCAAAAGACCTGTTGGGAGCTAAATAAATAGACTTCATTTCTGGAATACATTATATGACTTCAGGATGTCCAAAAATACTTCACAGCTAATGAAAAAAATTTGAAGTGTGGAAATGCAGCATGTAAATTGCACAGAGCATAATCCCATAAATGACTGAAGTAAATGATAAGTATCTCCATTAATAGCGATATTGTTTTGGAAGTTAATGTTTGTTGAAGGACAAGAAGAACTTTTCTGCTCTTCATGAAATAGTGCCATAGATCTTTTATGTCCACCCTTGGAAAACAGACATAATTCTCATCCATTGCTGCAATGTATGTTTAATATCACAGTGGGTGTGCCAGCCTCAATTCTGAGCTCAGGTCTCCGAGGTAGAAATTGAATATATAACCTTCTGACTCAGAGATGAGTGTGTTACCCACAACTGGTATTGACTTTTTTTTTCTTTTCTAATGATATTGGAAAGTTACCAAGGGCGGAATCTTAACATTGTTTTTGTTAAGTCCAAGGTGCTTCAAGTTTTTTGGAGCGATTTCCACTGAGAAGCCTAATGCATTTTCTCACAATATTTCACCAAATCCATCTCATTAATAAAATGCACCATCCCATGTGTCCCTTATGTCTGAACCAGCCCAGAACAATTTGCCACTCAGTGGATATCCTCCAAAATGCCAGTATCCTTTATGGTTGTGCCATCTTTTAAAATTCACGATGTTCCCAAATAAGCACAGACATTCCAAAGCTGCTCGGCTCATTGATGGACAGAATCTGGAGATGTAGGAGGAGTGAAAGATGACACCGCAATATCTTGACATAACCTGGAGGCCTTGCCCGAGCACTTGGAGGACGGACAGAGGGAGGTAATGATACCAGAAGATGGTAGGATAATCCAAGGTCACCAGCCAAGTCAGTGCCATTTCCACAGTGCAAAGGAACAGCTAGCAGCACCTTCTCCATTGTGCCAGGGTAAGTGCAAGACTTCTCTGCCACCTCACATTCAGTTTATGTCCACAAATGCATCGACCTGTCACCAAGGCTCATGCTCTACTACTCTCACTCTTCCTGCAACTTACTCTCACAATAACCTCATTCTTCCACACTAATAATGGAGCATGGTGTCTGTGCTGCCTCCTAACTCCCTTGGAATATCTCACTATCTTTAACTGACCTGCACTAACAGCCATGCCAACCACTTTCATCTCACTCAGTCCCTGCGCTTCTCTCATTACAGGAAAAAACAGCCCCTAACAGGGCAGAGAAAGCCTGTACAGGTGGGAGTGTGGCTGACATTAGGAGCCTCACCTCAGAACAGGAGAGAAATTGACCCTTGCAGGAGAAGATGTGACTGTTCCTGTAGAGACGCTGAGACATCCATGTCCTGTCAACTGAGTAAGTGTCACTCTTCATTCAACTGTTTCTCTCCCATTAATTTCACAGTTAGTGTTATTCTTTGCACACCACTTCTCCCTTTTTTGTCTTGCAGTTACCGCTAACATGTCTACATCTCCCTGAAATACCATCTCCTCAACTTCTGTGGTCAAGTGTACCAAGGCCTCAGAGGAAGCATCGGCAAGGCTGCCTCCTGCAACCCTCACCACCTCAGTCACATACTGATACTGTTGAGATGATGGAATCTCCAACTAGTAGTGGAATTTCGAACATAGTAACAGAATGAGGGACATTCGTTTAAAACTGAGGTGGAAAGAAGTTTCTTCTCTCAGAAGGTCATGAATCTCTGGATTTATCTAGCCTTGGGAGTTGTAGAGGATGGATCATTGAAAATATTTAAAAAGGAAATAGATAGATTTTTGAAATATTGAGGAGGTGACAGTTATGAAAAGCTGATATGAAAAAGAGGTTGAGGCTTGCAGCAGATGTGTTAAATGGCAGGTCAGGGATCCAAGATGGTAGCGATCTAGAAGGATTGCGTTGCTAGGCTCCGCACTATAACATTGGCAGGACAGAGCTAGAACATGTCCCATCCAAGTCACTGTGAACAACAAAATGGTAAAAGAGGTACAGAACTTGAAAATTTCACTTACCTTTGTTTCACTGCGGAAGAATGCTGATGAAAAGAGAGAGTTTGCCCGGGGCAGGGGCCACGCCTCAATCCACCGAGGCGGCAGCTTGCTTACTCACCAGGCCTTGGTTGTGGAGTTCACCAAGTCACGCAAGGTTCTGGGAAAGCAGATCAAAGAAAAAAAATCGAGGAAAAGCTGACACCAGTCTTTACTATGCTGCAAAGGCATGGACAGCAGCTGGAAGACCTGGGGTAAAAGACTGATGAGTTTGAACGCAGTGTCACAGGGGTGGAAGCTGAGGCTGTACATCTAAGACTCAGATTGAAGCCCTGGAAGTACTGGTCTGCGGCTTGCTGGAACTGGGTGGATGATCTTGAGAACAGGGGCAGAAGGAAGAATCTTCTTGTTGCTGGTTTGCCGGAGGGGATGGAAGTTGAGTGGTCAGGGGAATTCTTTGTGAAGTGGTTGTCAGAATTCCTTAGCGTGGAGGTTGAAAAGGGTAAAGATTGAGAGAAAGTGAGGTCTGCAGATGCTGGAGATCAGAGCTGGAAATGTGTTGCTGGAAAAGCGCAGCAGGTCAGGCAGCATCCAGGGAACAGGAGAATCGACGTTTCGGGCATAAGCCCTTCTTCAGGAATGAGGAAAGTTTGTCCAGCAGGCTAAGATAAAAGGTAGGGAGGAGGGACTTGGGGGAGGGGCGTCGGAAATGTGATAGGTGGAAAGAGGTCAAGGTGAGGGTGATAGGTCATTATATGTAGCAGGTCAGGCAGCATCCAAGGAGCAGGAGAATTGACGTTTCCGGCATAAGTTGTTCTTCAGGATTCCTGAAGAAGGGCTTATGCCCGAAATGTCGATTCTCCTGCTCCTTGGATGCTGCCTGACCTGCTACACTTCTCCAGCAACACATTTTTCAGCTCTAAGTTTGTGCGAAGATTTGTAGCTCGGGTGCTCGTTGTTGTGGTTCTGTTCGCCGAGCTGGAAGTTTTTGTTGCAAACGTTTCGTCCCCTGGCTAGGCGACATCATCAGTGCTTGGGAGCTTCCTGCGAAGCGCTTCTTTGGTGTTTCGTCCGGTGTTTATAGTGGTCTGTCCCTGCCACTTCCGGTTGTCAGTTTCAGCTGTCCGCTGTAGTGGTTGGTATATTGGGTCCAGGTCGATGTGTTCAACTAGCCACGAAACGACACGACCAGCTATCCTTAGTAGCCACACACGCAGACAACAAGCAACATGAATTCGATTGGGACAACACTACTATCATAGGGCAAGCCAGACAGAGAACAGCCAGGGAATTCCTAGAGGCATGGCATTCATCCACAAACTCCATCAACAAACACATCGACCTGGACCCAATATACCAACCACTACAGCGGACAGCTGAAACTGACAACCGGAAGCGGCAGGGACAGACCACTATAAACACCGGACGAAACATCAAAGAAGTGCTTCGCAGGAGGCTCCCAAGCACTGATGATGTCGCCTAGCCAGGGGACGAAACGTTTGCAACAAAAACTTCCAGCTCGGCGAACAGAACCACAACAACATTTTTCAGCTCTGAAAAACAACCCTCCACCACCACCTTCTGTCTTCTACTTTTGAGCCAGTTCTGTATCCAAATGGCTAGTTCTCCCTGTATTCCGTGAGATCTAACCTTGCTAATCAGTCTCCCATGGCGAACCTTGTCGAACGTCTTACTGAAGTCTATATAGATCACATCTTCCACTCTGCCCTTATCAATCCTCTTTGTTACTTCCTCAAAAAACTCAATCAAGTTTGTGAGACATGATTTCCCACGCACAAAACCATGTTAACTATCCCTAATCAGTCCTTGCCTTTCCAAATACATGTACATCCTGTCCCTCAGGATTCCCTCCAACAACTTGCCCACCACTGACGTCAGGCTCGCTGGTCTATAGTTCCCTGGCTGGTCCTTACCGCCCTTATTAAACAGTGGTACCACGTTAGCCAACCTCCAGTCTTCTGGTACCTCACCTGTGACTATCGATGATCTCAGCAAGAGGCCCAGCAATCACTTCTCTGGCTTCCCACAGAGTTCTATGGCACACCTGATCAGGTTCTGGGGATTTATCCACTTTTATGTTTCAAGATATCCAGCACTTCCTCCTCTGTAATATGCACATTTTGCAAGATGTCATCATCTATTTCCCTACAGTCTATATCTTCCATATCCTTTTCCATAGTAAATATTGATGCAAAATACTCATTTAATATCTTCCCCCATTTTCTGTGGCTCCACACAAAGGTTGCCTTTCTGATCTTTGAGGGGCCCTATTCTCTCCCTAGTTACCCTTTTGTCCTTAATGTATTTGTAAAAACTCTTTGGATTCTCCTTAATTCTATTTACCAAAGCTATCTCATGTCCCCTTTTGCCTTCCTGATTTCCCTCTTAAGTATATTCCTACATCCTTTATACTCTTCTAAAGATTCACACGATCTATCTTGTCACCTTACATATGCTTCCTTCTTTTTCTTAACCAATGTTGATTTGAAAATCATAGCTAAGACTCTTGCACTGAGACTAGAAACTGTGCTGCCCTCCATATTTAAGGAGGATCAGATGGGTTTTATAAAAGGTCACAGATCGTCTAATAATATCAGGAGGTTACTTAACATGATCCATGTATGTCAACAACGGTCGGTACAAGGATTAGTGATCTCTCGAGATGCGGAGAAGGCATTTGATTGGGTCAAATGGCCATATCTTTTTTATACTTTCAAGCAACTTGGCTTGGGTGAGGTTTTATCAGATGGGTAAAGGTTCTTTATAGTGACCCTTTCGCCGTGATTGTCACCAATGGTGTGCAATCAAGCAATTTTAATATTCTGAAGGGCACTCGACACGGCTGTCTCCAATCACTGTTGCTTTTCACATTGATGATTGAACCGTTGAGGTTGGCTATACGTAGGGATCTCATATCTATTCCAGAAGTGGGGACAAATTCACATAGGATTGCATTGTCTGCAGATGACATTCTTGTCTTTTTGTAAAACCCAACAGTTTCGCTACTTCATCTGGTACAATGCATTAATTTGTTTGGCGGCTTTTCGGGTTACAATTTTGCAAAATCGGAGGCCATGCCCATGGGTGGTCTACCGAAAACGATTGGTCCTGAGGGTGAATCTCGATTTCCCTTTAAATGGTCACAGGAGGGTTTTCACTACTTAGGTATGTTCATTACTCCCGTCTTTGATCAGCTATTTAAAACCAATTTTGCCCATTTATTTGACAGAATCAAACAAAACCTTCGAAGATGGGAGGCACTTCCGATCTCTTGGTTAGGTCGATAGCCCTCATTAAATGAACATTCTCCCCTGCCTGCTGTATCCTATATGAATGCTTCCTTTGATCTTTACTAAGCAAACATTTAGGAGACTGAAAGGCTGGTTCAGTTCTTTCATCTGGCATCGCAAGCGACCCCTTATTAAACTAACTAAATTACAATTACCCTACAGACCGGGAGGAGTGGATCTCCCAGATATTAAAAAGTATCAATTAAGCTTGTTGTTATCTTACATAGAACATAGAGAACATAGAAAAGTACAGCACAGAACAGGCCCTTCAGCCCACGATGTTGTGTCGAGGATTATTCCTAATCTAAACTAAAATAACCTAACCTATGCACCCCTCAATTCACTGCTGTTTATGTGCATGTCCAACAGTTGCTTAAGTGTCCCTATTGACTGTTTCCACCACCAACACTGGCAACACATTCCATGCATTCACAAATCTCTGCGTAAAGAACCTGCCTCTGACGTCTCCTCAATACCTTCCTCCTAATATCTCAAAACTATGACCCCTTGTGCCAGTCAATCCTACCCTGGGAAAAAGTCTCTGACTATTGACTCTATCCATGCCTCTCATTACCTTGTATACCTTGATTAGGTCACCTCTCGTCCTCCTCTCCAGTGAGAAAAGTCCAAGTTTCGTCAACCTTTCTTCGTAATACAAGCCCTCCAGTCCAGGCAGCATCCTGGTAAATCTTCTTTGCACCCTCTCCAAAGCCTCCATATCTTTCCTATAATAGGGCGACCAGAACTGGACACAATATTCCAAGTGTGGTCTCACCAGGGTCTTATAGAGCTGCAGCAAAACCTCACGGCTCTTAAACTCGATCCCCCTGTTAATGAAAGCCAAAGCACCATATGCTTTCTTAACAACCCTATCCACTTGGGTGGCAATTTTGAGGGATCTATGTACTTGAACACCAAGATCCTTCTGTTCCTCCACAGTGCCAAGAATCCTGTCTTTAATCCTATATTCAGCATTCAAGTTCAATCTTCCAAAATGAATCACTTCGTATTTATCCAGGTTGAACTCCATCTCAGCCCAGCTCTGCATCCTGTCTATGTCAAGCTGCAGCCTGCAATTGCCCTCAATACTATCAATGGCACCTCCAACCTTTGTGTCATTGGCAAAATTACTAACCTACCCCTCAACCTCTTCATCCAAGTCATTTATAAAAACTACAAAGAGCAGAGGCCCAAGAACAGAGCCCCTGCGGGATACCACTCACCACTGACCTCCAGGCAGAATATTTTCCATCGACAACCACTCTCTACTTTCTGTCAGCCAACCAATTCTGAATCCAGACAGCCAAATCTCCCTGTATCCCATATCTCCTCACTTTATAATTGAGCCTACCATGGGGAACCTTATCAAATGCCTTGCTGAAGTCCACATACACTGCTCGACCTTCGTCTCATCACCTCCTCAAAAAACTCAATAAGATTTATGAGGCATGCCCTGCCCCTCACAAAGCCACGCTGACTGCCTTTAATCACGTATGCTTTTCCAAATAGTCATAAATCCTATCCCTCAGGATCCTTTCCAAAGTCTTGCTGACCACAGACGTGAATGACTGGGCCCGGGGGGACCCTCACTCACTATGGTTAGACATTGAAGCTTCTCAGTCAAATGCCCCTTACTAGCTTACTGTTCTTGGACAAAATGTGGACAGTTAAAGAACATTGCCATAGCCCAATAGTTATTAATACTGTTAAAGCATGGAGGGCAATGCATCAGAGTGAGGGCAATATTGCCAAAACATAACTTTTTACACCCATAGTTAGTATTCTGAGTTTTCAGCCGGGGAAGATGGGATTCGGGGTTTAAACTGTGGGCAACTAGGGGTGTGTCTTGCCTGGGTGACTTATTCGAGGGAAATATACTGATGTCTTTTAACCAGTTGGCTCGGAAATACCAGTTGCCCAGTAGAGACCTCTTCCATTTTTTCAAATTAGAAATTTCATACAAATTCTAACTGACTCTTATAGATCTGGCATGGAGAAGAGGGTGCTGTGTGCTGAAAATACACTTTCTATCAGTAATATCTATCACCTATTGGGAAAGGGCCCCTTGGACGAGTCCAAGTGGCTCTGTAAGATATGGGGGAGGGAGCTGGACATTGAGATCTCTTCTGAAGTATGGGAGGATATCTAGGAAAATGCAAGAAGGATCTCATTTGCAATGGGACCCATACCTTGCAATTGAAGATTCTTCATAAGGTCCAATTTGCTCCAGCTTGTCTCTCAAAATTTAAAGTGTGAGTATCTTCATTGCATCCTAAATGCAAAATGAGTACGGGTATGCTCTATGTCCATTATCTATGGTCCTGCCACAGGCTACAGGCATACTGGAGCGCTGAGGGGGTGAAATAGAGAAGGTCTTGGGGACAGAGGTGGAGATGGATCTGGTATCTCTTCTTCTACTTTCATTAAACGCGCACAAAACAAAAGCTTTCCAGTATCCTCACTTTTTGTGCAAGAAAGAACATTCTGTTAGGATGAGTGTCTAAAAACCCCCCCGGGTTTTTCGGGCTTGCCTAAGTAGTTATGTAACACATCCCTTTGGACTTTCTTACAAGTATGTTGCACCATAAAACTGAGAATTTCTGTAAGACGTGGCAGCCCTTTTTGGACTACTTGGGTACAGATTTGTTTGTCACACTAATAAGTGCCTTTAAAAAGCCATAATGATTCTGTTTAATGAATCTGGTATCCAGAGAGGAAGAATTACAAACACATGAAAATGTATAAATTTATGCTCCCGATGGTTGAGGGCTATTACTTTGTTTTACTGAGCTGTATTATTATTATTATTATTATTATTATTGCTGACATGATTGAATAGTTGTTAGTTATTATTTATGTAATGAATGGGTTTCTTTATATTTTGAATTGTTTTGTTTTGTATTTTTTGTAATACTCAAAAAAAATTTCCTTTTTTTTCAATAAAAAACGTACAGTATGTTAAAAAAATGGCTGGTCAGGCTTGAGGAAATGAATGTCTTACCCCTGCTCCTAGTTCCAGTGTTCTTACCTCAGTGAGAAGATTTGGCTTGGAAGGTGTGAGACGTCAACTCCATCATTAGCTGAGCACCTCAGTGCAACAGCTTTGCTGCTGGCCAAGGAAGGAATGCCCAGGGCGCTGGCATGCTGAGACCTGGCACTGGCACAACCCCAGGCAGGAGGAGGACCATGTGGTGTCAAAAATCAGGGATTTCATCCACATGAATGGGGAGTAAGAGGTCTGGAAATCAGAGTTGTGGAATGCAATGGCCCTCATTGCCCATAAGGTGCAGCAGAGTAGCGAATCATGTGACCATGTAGCTGCCTCTGTGTACAGGTTGGCATCTGCCATGGAGAGGGCTTTTGCCCAAAATGTCGATTTTCCTACTCCTTGGTTGCTGCCTGACCTGCTATGCTTTTCAGCACCACTCTAATCTAGACTCTGTTTTCCAGCATCTGCAGTTCTCACTTTTGCCTATCTGCCATGGAGAACCAGATCCAGATTCCTCAGGATCTGCGAGAGAGGAGCCAAAAAGGTGCCCGGAGGCAACCCAGCCAGAGGGGAAACCACATCGAGACCCTTTCAGAAGTCTCCAATCATGCACTTCAGAGGCAGCCAGACCATCCATTGCCATCCTCCCTGCCACCTTATGACCCTTGGAAGCAAACACTCAGGACGGTTATCTTGCACCTGGCACGAAGACCTTTGGAATGTCTGGCTGGTCCAGATGCAAGTGCCTCTGGGGTTAGCCAAGCAAACTTTCAGAGCCAACGGATTCCGCTGAACAGACTACCTCCACTCTCAGGAACCAGACAGTACACTAGTGGGAGGGGGAAGAGGAGAAAATCAAGTCATGGGAACTTTGAGGGTATAGGTGACATTATTTTGTACTTTATTTATAAAAGGAACTGCTTTCAACTTATATCTTGTCTCTCTGTGTAGCCCCAAATGACATTGTTTCAGCATGAGGCATAACTTTATGGCCATAAACAATGCATCATGGATGGAGATCTGTGGTGAGAGTCTGCTGCAGCATTTGGAAGCAAGAGGAAGCAGGCTTTTATAGGGCCATGGGTGCAGGTCCATTTTCGGCCCATGTCCTACAACATCCTTATTCTTTCACACTGTCTGTGACTAAACCTGTTAGTATGAATGAGTTAGTCAACAACGTCTGTGGCAGGAAGGTGCAAGGCATATAGAAAGCCAAATACTTTCGGATGGCCAGTGATTGCAGGTCTCACAGGACTGTGACCTGCAAAGTGCATGAATCTGTGTGTAATTTTCTTTAAAAGTCCTATTATCGGTAGGTCCTTCTGGACCCACCCTCACAGTTTGAGTGTGATTGCAGCTATTTTCTTCTCTATTACAAACTTCCAAATTCCAGTACAATTGAAGGTGTCAGTGAATGCTCTTCAGCCAGTGGTTTACAGACTCCTTCTCTGACCAACCAAATCCATTTCCTGGTTCCTCTTCCCATTGTCTTTGCATCTGTTCACTCAACTGGTCTGCATTTGCCCACCATTCTCACTGAGCCCCTGTAATACAATGTGACCATGCCAACTTTTGGCATTCACTCACCACCCACCCTCAGCTCCCCCATCTCTTGAAGCCAGGGTATAATTGACCTGACCCCTCCTGCATGACCCCCATTTCAACCATATTTTATTATGTTCACCCATTTGCAGGTACTGTTGCCTCCTCTTCATTTTTGTAGACCCCCCATCCCTGCTTCCCACTAGCCTGTAACCAATTATCCTGAAAAATAGCTTGCCAAGTCTCTTTTCCACAGTAGCAGACCCCCTTATCCCTCTTCTCCAAACCCTCTTCACTTTAGTTTATTTGGACAGATCTGACAGACTGACGATGCCCCCCCCCCTTGAGTGGCCTAACTGGACAGCCCTGGATGAGAAGTGCCCAGGTCCCTGACTAGTGACCACATATTTCCCTGACCACATTAGGCCTACCCACTGACTGGCCACAATGGAACCACAAGAGTGACCGTGACACACTTACCAGATGGCAGAGGTACGACCCCATGAGCCCATGACCGAGCACAGTCCGAGCATTCTGAGCCATGACCAATCCACTGAACTGGTATGGGAGGCTGCTCTTGGCTTGTTGTAATGGGACCCTATATTGACGTGTCACTCTCTGGATTTTTGTGAGGTGTATTCTCTTAAGACTTTGAGACATGGTTGACTAGAGATTTTGCAGACCAGTATGCGCAGGAAGAGTACCCATACTGACCAAATACTGAACTATAACAGCAACTACCCCAGCACCCACAAATGAAGCTATTTTAGGACACTATTTAAATGGGCAAGGACACAATGCAGTAACCCAGAATTCAGAAGGCAGAACAGAACACCTATTTAAGGAAGTTAAACAAAACAGGTACCCTAAGAGCCTCATCCACTCATACATCCGCAACAAACCTAGAGAAGAAAACACTACACGACCAGACATGATAGTGACCATACCATGCATCAAAGACATATCAGAAATGTCGACCCGACTACTCAGCCCCCTTGGAATTTTAGTGGCCCACAAACCAGTAAACACCTTTCACAAGGTCCTTAAAGACCTGATACCCCATCCAACAGGATGAACATTAACTACAAGACTGTGAAAAACACTACATAGGGCAAACAGGAAGAAAACTGACGATACGAGTGCACAAACATCAACTCACCACTGCCAAACACGACCTGTACTCTCTCATTTCCAACCACACAGACAACAAACGATACAAATTCAACTGGGACAATGTAACCATCATAGCAGAGGCAGGACAGAGACATACGAGAGAATTCCTTGAAGCCTGGCACTCCAATTGGAACTAAATCAATAAACACATTGAACTGGATCCCACTCTATATAAACGCGAAAAGATTAAGCAAGCAGCCCTGAGGTGGTCCAAACAGTGAGCTGAGTCCGTGTTCATACACACAAAGTGTCTCTTCTGCAAACTTTCAGTGCAAGTTATCGATGCAGCCTGCAATGCATGTCTGTGCTTCAAGAGTGCCCTATCCAGTGTATTGAAGCGATGCCATGATGCTTGTGAAAAGTTGTCAAAAGCCAGATGCCAGTATATGACGAGGAGGGATTCATGTAGCTCTAGATCATGTCATGCGATATTGTTTGGTGCTGAACAATATGGAGGTTGCTCAGAGCAAGCAGTGAATGAACCCGTTCTGGTTTCCTTGACAAATTTTCCCAATGTCTAGCTTGTTTAGCATATTTGGTAAAATAGAATTTTAAATATTAATGATGTGAGTTAGCTATTTACAGGGTGTTTAATAAGAAAAAGACCCCCTTAATTGGCACCTAAGCTGGCCATAGCACTTGTCAAAAGTATAAAAAATGCATTCTCCCAATATCAGAATATGTCTCCCTGGAACTCTCGTCCAGTTCTGCCACACATTTCATTTAAGGCTGAGATAGAAATAGACTCTTGATCAGTAGGGGAATCAAGGGCTCTTGGGAAAATGCAAGACAGGGGACATGAGGAATATCGCATCAGCCATGATCCTTATGAATGGCAGAGCAGTCCTCAGGGGCTGAATGGCCTACTCCTGCGCCTTTCTCTTATGGTCCTACAGTCTTCTCTTGCCACAACCCATGTCACTCAGACCACTACAAGATTTTGCTCCAAGTTTTATTTTGCTAACAGTAAATGAAGAAATTTCTTTGACATCACTTTTGACTTTTAGACATGAGTGGACTAGTGGGATGTTTGTACCCATGATGTTGAGTCCCATTGATCTTGAAATGACATTATCATTTAAATTTGGCAGCCAGGAGATGAGGGAAATGCAGTAGGTGTTGCAAGCATAAACCATGCAATTTAGACTTCACAGTCAGGTCTAGGTTGTCATCAGCTAGTTTGCCAGGATATGGGCCACCAATAGAATGTTTTGGAATCCTGGGAAGGCTTCTGTTCCTTTTTCCCCTTGCAGACCCTTTTCACCCCTTG
This sequence comes from Chiloscyllium plagiosum, assembly GCF_004010195.1. Taxonomy (NCBI): domain Eukaryota; kingdom Metazoa; phylum Chordata; class Chondrichthyes; order Orectolobiformes; family Hemiscylliidae; genus Chiloscyllium; species Chiloscyllium plagiosum. The sequence continues at coordinate 117,450,358 of NC_057711.1, read as the reverse complement.
CAGAACTTCTACTCGCTTTACAGACCCTTACTTCTTCTTCCAGTCTCTCATACTACTTCCTGGTGCCTCTTCTTCCTTTCCAACACCTCTTCCTTCCTTTGCAGTCCTCTTTTCCTTTCAGATCCTTCCACCCTTCGCAGACCTCCTATCCATTCCCTGACTTACATTTCAATCATGACGACCCTGTTCCCACCCCTTCGTCTCTTCTGCTCCAAAGAAAACAACCCCAGTCTATACTGTTGACTTCGATGTTGTGGCTATTACGGAGACATGGGTAGAACAGGGACAGGATTGGCTGTTGCAGGTTCCATGGTTTAAATGTTTTAGTAGGTATCATATCAACAGTTATCCATCCCTTTCATAGTCCTCTATGAAGTGATGTGGCTTGGAATGTTTAGCTCCCAATCTTGCCTAACAGGAGACCAAGTCTCTTCTGGTTACACAGCAGCTTTGAAGCAAAGCTGATGCCTCAATTCATTCACTGCCTGTGTGTGCATTTCTGTATGTACTACTTATTGGGTACATGGAATGGGCATTGTACATAAACATTTTATACAATGAACTAATAAAACAAAACTGTCACCTGACAAAGGAGCAGTGCTCCAAAGGCTTGTGATTTCAAATAAATCTGTTGGACTAGAACCTGGGGTCATGTAACTTCTGACCTTACATGCTTTACAGGGTTAGTATGGGATGCTGGATCAGTTTAAGAGATCAGTCATGATCTTATGATCTAGCAGAAGAGGGCTCATGGGGCTGGTTGACCTGCTGCATTCCTCTCTCAGCTGCTTGCTTTTGCTCACTGCGTTGTACTGTACTATTGAAATTTCTAAGTAATACTATACCTTTTAGCACGTTCCAAGTCATCATTTGCTTGTTCTAGTTCTCTGATATATTTCTGCAGCTGGTCTTTAATCGCTGTGGTCTCAGCAAGCTCATCCTGCAGCATAGTAATCCGTTTATAATTCTCGGAATGGTGCTCCTCTAACTTCTCCTGAAAATTCAATGTCACAATCAGATTGAATTAGGAGTTGAACTGAAGATGGGTTTCACAGTATAGGCAGAGAGCAGATCCACTTCCAGCCCAAACATACAATTTCCACCATCTTCCCTTTTGCAGAGATAGCAAGGATGCTGCAGGAAAACGTCACCAATATTCACCACCCAACCAAAAGGTAATCATTTGGATCAAGGTTCAGATAACTGCTACCATGGGATCACACCCACAATCTCTTCTTGTAAGAAAGAAATGCAAATTAAGTGATGCAGCAACACAGAGTAACAATACTCAGTGCCATAAATCCACTGGATTGGAGCGAGAGTTGTACATTTTACAAACTTACAATATTTACACGGGCACATTTGTGACATAATGGTGGCACCCCTACCTTGGGTTCAAGTTCCACCTGGTCCAGACTAAGATCATAACATCCCTAACAAACTAATTAAAATTAAATTGATATAACTGGCAAAAAGAAAGAGCAATTACGAGGAGATAGTGAGGACTGCAGTTGACAAAGTGTGGCACTGGCAAAAGCGCATCAAGTCAGACAGCATCCGAGGAGCAGGAGAGTCAACGTATCGGGCAGGGTCCTGATGACTCTCCTGCTCCTCAGATGTTGCCTGACCTGCTGTGCTTTTTCCAGCGCCACACTTTTAAACAAAAAAGCAGTTGCTTGATCAAGCCTACCCCCTGGCTGGAACAGGGGGATGATTTTGCTTCAAACCTCATGATTTACCAAGCAGTTCATTAAGGACAGAGAATGAACCTCAGAATCAACTTCTTCCTTCAATGATGAAGAGTGAATTAACTTCAACCTGGTTTGCAAAACTTCTCTTTGGTATTTAACCCAAATGATGGAGGCTGGTACAATTACATTTAAAAGGCATCTGAATGGGTATATGAGTAGGAAGGGTTTAGAGGGATATGGGCCAAGTGCTAGCAAATGAGACTAGATTAATTTAGGATATCTGGTCAGCATGGATGAGTTGGACCGAAGGGTCTGTTTCCGTGCTGTGCATCTCGATGACTCTATTACAATTGTTGGAAAGGGTGCAGAAAAGATTTACGAGGATGTTTCTGTGACTGGGGGGTTTGAGTTATAAGGAGAGGCTGGGATTTTTTTCCCCTGGAGTACAGGAGGTTAAGGCGGTGACCTTATACTTTTATAAAATCATGAGGCATTGATAAGGTAAATAGCAAAGGTATTTTCCCTCGGATAGGGGAGTTCAAAACTAGATGGTATAGTTTTAAGGTGAGGGAAAAGATTTTAAAGGCACTCGAGGGGCACCTTTTTCACGTAGAGAATGGTCCACATGTAGAATGAGCTGCCAGAGGAAATAGTAAAGGCATGCACAGTTACAACATTTAAAAGACATTTGGACAGGTAAATGGGTAGGCAAAACTAAAGGGATATGAGCCAAGCACAGGCAAACAGACTTGCTCAGTTTAGGACAGCTGGTTGGCTTGGATAATGTGGGCTGAAGAGTCTGAATGTGCTCTGTGACTATGACATTTTAACATTGTTGTTTTAGGCAGTATATAGAAGACTAATATGCACTGAAGTGAAGAGAGTTCAAACCATTGGAATCACAGCAAACAATGCTCACCAATAATTCTGAAAGCTAAATCCTTCAACCATCAATCCCCAGGACATCCAAAAGGCAAGCAAAAATTCCTCATTTACATTGCGTATTGTGCAGTTTACCTTCCCTAAAGCTGTTTAAATAGGAACAATCTTGGCCAACTGCTGTGAACAACAAATGTAAACAATTTGCATCGGTCAGGTGGACAAGAAAGTGGTAAACGGAATCCAACCCGGAGAAGCATAAGATGCATTTGGGAAGACCCAACAAGTCAAAGGCATACACAATAATTGAGAGGATCCAGAGGATAGAGAGAGGAAGTGAGGGACTTGGGTTGTTAAGACAAATTGAACATATTCCGTGATTAACAGGTATTGAATGTAAAAGAGCAGGAAAGTTAGTCAAACTGTTAACAGAGTAGGTTTGGGGTTGTTTTCATTGGAGAAAAGAAGGTTTAGGGGTGACTTGATAGAGGTGTACAAGATGATTAGGGGTTTAGATAGGGTTGACCATGAGAACCTTTTTTCCACGTATGGAGTCAGCTATTACGAGGGGGCACAGCTTTAAATTAAGGGGTGGTAGGTATAGGACAGATGTTCGGGGTAGGTTCTTTACTCAGCGAGTCGTGAGTTCATGGAATGCCCTGCCAGTAGCAGTGGTGGACTCTCCCTCTTTATGGGCATTTAAGCGGGCATTGGATAGGCATATGGAGGATAGTGGGCTAGTGTAGGTTAGGTGAGCTTAGATCGGCGCAACATTGAGGGCCAAAGGGCCTGTACTGCGCTGTATTCTTCTATGTTCTATACAATTTCTCTTCTTAACTAAAACTCTCAGGCCTTTATGACATCCTGGTAAATCCCCTCTGTACCCCTTTCCTTCCTAAACCTCTCCATCCTTTTCATCTTCTTTAAGACACTCCTAAGAATCTTAGTATTTGACCAAGCTTTTTAATCATATATTCTCAAATCTCCTTAAGTGGCTTTGTGTCAAATTTTGTTTAATAACATGCCTGTAAAGCATATAAGCATTCTTCCTATGTTAATTCTGCTAGCTATATAAATGTATACTGTGTGAGCACTCCTGCTTCCAATATCTCTGACCAAAAATAGCAATTCAGCCCTTACATTGTAGGATCGTGACTTCCACATTAAAATGAGAATATCATCTGAAACTAGCTAAGGATAGTTGTAAAATTACTGCATTTTGAGGCATTTTTAATCCCATTAATATCAGATATAGGCAATAATAATTCCGGAAAAAAAAAGAAAGTCACTTGTTCATCAGAAGTAAGAACATTTTTGTAATTCCTGCTGGGAAAATATTAATTTGGAATGAATTTATATCTTTGAGCTATACTTAAGACCTGTATCACAATTAGAAACTTACTAGATGATTATATATCAGTTATAAAGTTATTTCCCACTTTAAAGAAAATAGATTCAATGTCAGCAGATGGTCTTTTCCTTTAGCTTATTGTTGATTTTTAGGAACTAGATACGTACAAATTAGCTGCTATGTTTTCCTGCAATGCAACAGTGATTAGTACTCCATTGGCTAGAAGGACTATTGGCTTTGGGATATCCTGAGGTCATGAAAGGTGTCACATGAGAATCAACTTGCGAGAATTGTCCAAACATGCACCACTGAAAGGATGGAGGAAATCAGCTCCGTCTGCAAACTTGGAATACTCATTAGAATTTTCAACATGCACTATCTAATCTCATCCTTCCTATATTCAAGACAATGTCTGCCCTCACATGCAACAATGAACTTGTGACAATCAAGGACAGGTTGTTTCATATCAGCACAATGTTATTGATTTGCAGCACATCATACAGCAAGGCTGAGCCCAATTAACTAAATAGTTTATTTCTGCAGTCAATCTATTGACCACTGATGAGGAAAAACCCACCCTCCTTCACAAAATCACATTGCAGAGTTATACAGAGGTACTTTTTTGTTGGTATTTCTATTTCTGCTTTAGTTGTGTGGGCATCACGAACTAATTTTGTAGTTTCACCAACATTTATATGAGTAACAAAGCTAATCCATGTTGAGATGGTAATCCTGGTAATGAAAGCTTCTAAATGGGAATAATCTAAAACTGAGACTGTGACTAATGCCTTCGGCAGCTTGTTCCATTATGGTATTGACCTTAGGAAGAAAGATTGCTCATATGCTGTCTTTGAAACAAATGGGTCCAACTTTTCAATGTGGTGAGAGGCTCTTCAATGTAGTGGAAATGCCCAAAATCACCAGTCCATTTCCCAACCATGGCATGTCCCACCTTTGTGGGGATAGACCTAGAATCAAGCCAGATTTTGTGTAGGGACATTAGACAGAAGCAGCTGGGCATCTAATTCTTCAATTGGCTCCACTTAGATAGGCTGTTACTATCCCTGTAACATGGAACCAGTGTGTGCATGTTAGAT
>NC_057711.1:117419124-117444840 GCF_004010195.1 Chiloscyllium plagiosum | reverse complement strand
AAGCATTTTGCATCCGCACTTCAATGAAAAGTCAACAAGTTATATATTATTATCGGCAAAACTATCTCAAATCGTAATACTCTGCCATGAGAGAAAGAAAAACTTTTCTTTGTTAGATTTGCACTACTTCATCTGATTATCTGAGTGTCTCAGGTTCAGTGCAGGTCAACTTGCTTTACAGGAATAAAAAAGTCAATCTTTCTGACAACATATCTAGGTACTGAAACCTGTGTGAAAATGAACTGGGGCAGAATAAAATTAAAAAGCTGAACTGTTCAAGGGTGACGTTAGGAAAAGCTACATCGCACAAAGCCAAGTGGAAATCTGCTGGAACTCTCCATAAATTTATCTACTGGCCAGTGTTAAATGGACAAATTACAATGAATGATATACCTAGTGGAGATCATTCATACAATAGTTATATGAGGGCAAGGGCTGGAATAATCCACCTTGGCAAAATGTTTTAATTTGATTAGTAACTTCCCTTGAAGGTATTTTTCTTGTTGGCTATTAATTGATTAATTTGTTAGTTTGTTTCATTGGTTACTAAAAGTTCTTTTTATACTACGACACTATGGAGTCATCACCTTTTCAATCAGATATTTAGTCTGATGCAGTCTGATGCAAAAGAAAGTTATGATGGCTCACAGACTCCCAGGCAACCTGTATTTTTGTGGACTTCAGGCTGTGTTTATATGGAAAAGCATTAAGCCAGATTATAGCCTATTCGAAAAAGGAGCTGCTTCTTAAAATGTTTTCACTTCAGCCCCATACTCCTGAACTTTGGGCACTTGGTGCACAGCGGGGAGAGGGAGGAGCATGAATAGAAAAGAGAACATCCTGTGGGTCTAGCCAAGTTAAGCATTAACAGTTCCAGCTAGTGTGTGGTTGAGGGGAGTCATCAGACCCAATTGCTTGGCTCCCTTCTATGGTAATGTCCATATCCAGTTGTCCCTGGAGAGTGAGCATGCCACGTCCATTAGTGCACTTGAGGCCTTCCACAAATGGTGGACACTACAGGAGTTGATGTACATTTTCTTCACTTAGTGACATTTTAATTTAGTAGGATTCCTTTAAATTTTTATTGTTCTTTTGTTAGGGTGCACTGTCAGGGGGCTATCAATGTATTCACATGTTCTTCATTTACTCAAAGATAAATGAAGAGACACTTTAGCTCTGCTGTTGTATGGGTCTATAATTGTACATTGTTTAGTACTCTGCATTATGGAAGTACCAGAAAATTCAAACATTAAATCTGTTTCTCTTTTCAAATATGCTGCTAGGCCTCCTTTGTCTGTTCACAGGACAATATATTGCTGGAGAGTTCATGATGCAGAAGGCTTGATTCCTGATCTGAAATGTAAAATCAAATCCACTGTGGTTGCTAGTGATTTAAATATATAAATACTTGTTGATAATGGTATGTGTAGTAGAGTTAGGAGCTGTATACGCAAAAATCTTCACTTTTATGAGTAAATCTAAACCAAAGTAAAATTTGAATTCTGGTCACCTACTTCACGAACTGCCTGCCAAGAATTTACAGCCAGGTTAATTCAAGACCTTACAACTGAGATTGCTAGACTTTGGTTAAGCAAAAGAATAGTGAGGACGATGGAACTAAGACAGGTAGATGGATTCAAGATTCAGATCAGTTATGATCTCACTGAATTGCGGCTGAATGGCATTCTCATGTTTCTGTGTTCTGGGATATTCCTGATGAAAACCCTGAAGAAAGTGCAAAGAGAAAATCATTTGAGGAGGGAAGCCAATTAAATAGGCAAGGCACAGGAGCAGGAAGATTTGTGATCAGATTGTGTTTTCATTGAATTCAATCATGAAACAGTAAAAACACAGAAGGAGTTCATTTGGCCTGTTGCATTCTTGCCAGGTCTCCATAAGATCTGCTCAGTGAATCCTGCTCCCCTGCCTGTTGTTCTGTAATTTACTGAACAGTAAATAATAAATAGGTAATAGTACCGAAGAAATATGCTACTAAGCTAGTTTGAGTAGAAGAGTCAAGGAAAATCGACATTTCGGGCAAAAGCCCTGCCCAAAACATTAATTTTCCTGCTCCTTGGATGGTGCCTGACCTGCTGTGTTTTTCCAACATCACACCTTGACTCCAATCTCCAGCATCTGCAGTCCTCACTTTTGCCGAGTTTGAGCAGCCCTTGCCAAGAAGTTTCAGTATAAATACAATGTTGGGATCTGCCCTAACACAACTGGAGTCAATAGGAATCAGGGATAAAACTATCTATTGGTTGGAGTCATACTTAGCACAAGTGGTTATGGTTGTTGTAAGTCAGTCATCTGAGCCCCATGACATCTTTGCAGGTGTTCCTCAGATAATGTCCTAGGCCCAAGTATCTTCAGCTGCTTCATCAATTACATTCCCTCCAACACAAGGTCAGAAATGGAATATTCACTGATGATTGCATAATGTTCAGCACCATACGCAATTCCTCAGATACTGAAATAGACTATGTCCATCCGCTTGGCACACCAGCATCTGCAGTTCTCACTTTCTCCTATGTCCATATGCAGCAAGAGCGAGACAACATATGGATTTGAGTTGAAAATGCCCTCTCCGGCCTATCACCCTCCTTCCACCTATCGTATTCCCAGCACCACTCCACCAAATTCCATACTCCCTACCTTCTATGTCCATCCGCTTGGCACACCAGCCTCATTCCTGAAGAAGGGCTTATGCCCGAAACGTCGATTCTCCTGCTCCTCGGATGCTGCCTGGCCTGCTGTGTTTTTCCAGCACCACATTTTTCAACTCTGGATTCAGCATCTGCAGTTCTCACTTTCTCCTATGTCCATATGCAGCAAGAGCTATACAACATATGGATTTGAGTTGAAAATGGCAAGTAACATTTGTGCTAAACACTAAATGCCAGACAATGACCATCTCCCATAAGAGACAATCTAACCATGATCCTTTTATATTCAGTGGCATTTCCCTCACTAACCTCCCCCTTACCACTGATCAGAAACTGGACTCGTCATATAAATACTGTCGCTACAAAAGCAGATCAGAGGCTGGGAATTTTGCAGTGTATAACTCACCTCCTGGCTCCCCAAAGCCTGTCCACTATCGACAAGGCACAAGTCAAAAATCTGATGGAATAGTCTCCATTACCTGGATGAGCGCAGCTCCAACAACACTCAAGAAGCTCAACACCATCCAGGCCTACTTGACTGCATTCCACGTATCAACTTGGTCGTCATTCAGTCATTCTGTCACTGAAGTACAGTGACAGCAATATAAATCATCTCTAAGACAGACTGCTGAAATTAACAAAGCTCCTTAAACAAACTCTTCCCATTCCAAAACATTACCACCTAGAAAGACAAGGGCAGATGCATGGGAATGCTATTATCTGTAAATTTCCCTTCAAACCACACACTATCCTGACTTGGAATTATCTTGTTGTTTGTTCAGTGTCACTGAGTCAAAACCTTGCACTACCTCCCTAACAGCACTGTGAGTACTGTATACCTACATGAAATGCATTGCAAAGTTTCAAAATGGCAGCTCACCACAACACTCTCAAGGCCAATTTAGAATAAATAATGCTGGCCTAGCCAAAGCCACCCACATAAGATGTACACCATCAAACAGGCACCTATGATAATTAGTGATGATTTGGAGGAGGTTGAGATGGTTCATGCATTTGGCAGATCTGAATGAAGATGTTTGCAAGTGCTTCAGCCTTATCTTTTGCATTGATGTGTCAGGCTCCCACATTATTGAAGTTGGTGATATTTGTGGAGCCTCCTCCTGCAGTCAGTTGTTTAATTGTCTACCAGCATTGGATGTGACAGAATTATAGAGTGTAGATTTGATTTATTGGTTGTGAAATTGCTTAGCTCAGTCTATCACTTGCCACATATGCTGTTTGTCATCCAGGTGGTCCTGTGTTGTAGTGTCACCTCATGTTTTAGTATGCCTGGTGGCTATCTGTCGGACCATGATGTTGAAGACTGTGTTGGACACTCAGAGCACCTCATGGATGTCCAGTCTTGAGCTGCTATACTTATTTGAAGTCTATCCCATTCAGCATGGTGATAGTGCCACATAACATGATGGAGGGTCACCCTATGGTGAAGACAGTGGTGGGGTCATGTTCCAGAGAAGTTAGGAAGAAGTGTCTGAAACTTATCTCAGTAACTGCAAGGTAGAGGTTGCAGTGGCAAATAACAGCATCTCATCAGCAGTTTTGATAACACTGTCAGGATTAGACATGATAGAGTGGAAGGCAACAAGTTTAAATGGAGCAAGTGAATGGAGCAGAAAAACTAAGATGGCTTTATCACGCTAACAGTTCTTAACGAAAAGATCAAGACCAGATGGGATGGCCAAATGTAGGGATGCAGGTCTGGCAGAATATTGGAGGCTGGTAAAAGGGACTATTGTCCGGGGGAGAACTCTGGCCCAAGAAAGGGAGTACTGTTACAAGGAGATCTTTCTCTTGAAGGTACCATTTCCAATTTTCCTTTCCTGCCTGGATTTGTTTGTTAAAATAACCTGATACCCTCTCTACAGCTGATTGTGTTCTTTAAAATGGAGACTGGCAGGTGTAAATTTGAGGAGCAGGAATGGCTGTATCATGCTAACCATTCTCAATGAAATGATCGTACGCTGCCTGACCTGCTGTGCTTTTCCAGCATCAACTCTGATCTCCAGCATCTGCAGACCTCACTGTCTCCTGGTCGGTGTAAATTACATCATTTCACCATTCCATTAAGTGGAATGACAACCCCTAGAATTCATGAAAAACCACATCTCCTATAAAAATTCACAATGCCTGAAGACTTTCATGATGTTTTTGAGGTGAGATGTCAAGATACAAATACTTGTTTTTGAAGCAATGACTGCTACAGACATGAACCAACAGAGTCTCTCTGGAATGTACAAATAAGCAGAATATTTCCAGGGCTTTTCAACAAATAAAGAGAGACAATAAGACTATTCTGATGACAGGCTGAGAAGTCATATGCTGCCCCTCTCTCTCTCTTTGGAAGTGGTGTACACAATTCTGCAGGAGTGGACATCCTGAGAGAAAAGTGGCTGTGAACCAAGATCTTTTAAAATACGGAAATCTGCTCTCTCCAACTGCATGGAGGTGAACAGCTGAAGTGAATGGATGTAACATTGAATTTACTACATTAAGACCAGTCAAGGAACTACTGTATACTCCCTTTTGTTTTAACTTCCATGGACTGTAAAATCCTTGTAGCTTTGCTTCTTATTTAACCAATCCTACTTGCATATGTGTTAGCCCAGATGCATGTAAGTGACTAGAGGCACAGTGTTGCATTATCTCATCTTTCTTAGCTCAGGAGAATGAGTTTCAATAAAGTTGTCTTGCTCTTTGTTTGATCTAAGGAAACATGCCCAAGTAAGTTCTTCATGCCTTACAATATAATGGAATACTTGCAGAATTGGCAAAGAACATCCATGAGAAATTCTGGCAAAAACCTGTTCAGTCAAATGAGGAGAGGGAGAATTTGAGGAGTCATGTCATCTGTCCTCACCTGGTCATCACAGCATGGAGGTGAAGGTGAAAGAAGAAAAGCTCAATATTGAGCTGTGCCTGAAAATCATTGAGGTAAGGGTGCATGGAATAAATCTAAGTATACAGGTTGTTCCGCTATAATGCGTGCTTCATTAACACAAATTTGCTGTGATGCAATTGATGAATTGGGGACATTGGTTCTTAAAGCACAAACTTTTATAATGTGTGTTGGCTGTAACACAATTACATCGCCAACACTTTAAGCACTGTTTCTAAAGCGTGATTTTTCTATAATGCTGGGTTGCAGAAGAACACAACTAACACATTATCGATGAACTACCTGTAGATTCCTCAGTGTCAGAGCTTGCAAGGTCAGAGGGTATAGTGAATACACAGCAAAAAGTAGGATTAGAAGTATGGTAGAGTCCGAGGGAAGAAACTTTGACAGGATCTGGAAAAGAACTGGTATGCACAAGTTGTTCATGTTTATGTTCCTTAATGCTGGAAAGGAATAGAAAAATGTTTTATTAAGGTGCTGGATGAGATGAAAGATGAAATCAACAAGTAGAGGAGGATAGTTCTAAGAGAGGGTGAGTCAATGCGAGAGGGGTCAAGTGTGCATATGTGACAGCATATGACACTGAATGTGGACCTTGGAATGCGGCACTCTGACAAACATTGCACACCCAGGTTCAATTCCAGCCTCGGGCGACTGTCTGTGTGGACTGTCTGTGTCTGCGTGGGTTTCCTCTGGGTGCTCCAGTTTCCTCCTACAGTCCAAAGATGTGTAGGTTAGGTAAATTGGTCATGCTAAATTGCCTGTAGAGTTAGCTGCATTAGTTAGGGGGAATGGGTCTGGGTGGGTTACTCTTCAAAGGGTCGGTGTGGACTAGTTGAGCTGAAGGGCTTGTTTCCACACTGTAGGGAATCTAATCTAATCCCACTGATACATTTAATCCTGGGTGGATTTGAAACGTGAAAGAGGAAATTTCAACTGGAATTTATGTGGAGTAAGTCAAAGCTACAGCCAGTCACTGAGGAAGGAGATGTGGCTATGAGATCAAGATCTTGTAAAAACCTTAGACATGAGGAAGGAAACAGAAAATGACAAAAATGAAAGAGGCAAACAAACATCTAGTTTCTGAGAAGAGTAGAACTTCTTCAAGATAAGACACTCCTGGAACTGCAGAGAGACATGGGAGTCCTCATCTGTGAATCACAAAAATGGGCATCCAAGTTCAACAGGTTATAGGGAAAGTAAATGGAATATTGCCCTTTATTTGAAAAGGAGTGCAGTATAAGGTGGAGATGTTTTGTTAAAATTAAATAAGGCACTAATCAGACCACAGCTGGAACAGTGAACAGCTTTGGGCCCCTTATTTGTGGGAAGATATATTGGCATTGGAGGCAGTCCAGAAAAGGTTCACTCAGCTGATACTAGATATGGAGGGGGTGTCTTATGAGAAGACTCTGAGTAGGATAGGCCTGTACTCATTTGAGTTGAAAAGAATGGAAACTGACCTTATTGAAACATACAAAAGTTTTTAGCAGACCTGACAGGATAGATATAGAAAGGTTGTTTCCCCTTGTGGGAGAGTCTCAGGCCAGAAGGCATAATTTCAGAATAAAGGGGTCACACATTTAAGGCAAAGTTGAGGAAGAATTTTTTTCTTTCAGAGTGTAGTGAATCTGCAGAATTCTTTCCTACAGAGAGCTTTCGAGACTGGGTCATTAAATATATTCAAGGCTGACAGACAGATTTTTAATCAGTGAGGGAATCAAGGGTTATAGGGAAAAGGCAGGAAAGTGGAGTTCAGGATTATTAGATCAGCCATGATCTCAATGAATATTGGAGCAGATTCAGTGGGCTGAATTGCCTCCTTTGACTAATGGGTTTATTTCATTCAACTACCCAGATCTCCATACTCCTGCACTCTGCAATTTTAATAGCTCCACCATTGGCCTACATCCCTTTAGCCTAGTTCCCAAGTCTGGAAGTTATTCCTAAACTCACTTGCTCCTTTCATCACACATTAAGGTCACCCTTTGGTCACCAATTTATGGCTCATTGCAACATTTTACTTAATATTGTCCTGTGAATTACTTTGGTTGGTTTACTATATAAAATCTAGTAATATGTAAGTTATATATATATGTATAGTACATACTATATATAAGTATAGTAAAATATAAAGGCTGTTGAACCTCCAGTGGTACAAGGGATACTAATATGTTGACTCCCATTCCTGTAACACTGATGAACAGATGACTTCACTGTACTTTCAGTTTCCAGGCTGGTGAAGAGATTGGGTTGAAACAGATATATTTATCTGGCACAGCAAGTTCTTTTCCAAATTTATTTCACATATTTGAAAAGTAACTATAACTACTGTAATGTTATTTTGATATCTTTAGTTGAAAACACAATAATGCCTTTGTAATTGTCATGCTCACAAAGCAAATATTTTCCAAGATTTCTTCAACTGATTGGCTGTAACAATGGTACCTATTTCATGGCATTGTGAATTTTCTAACTACATTTACAAAATGTATTAATTTACCACAATTTCAATGTAAAACATCCCATGATAAATCACATTGGAGGAAGAATTATCAAATAAAATTTAACCACAAGCCACATAAAGACATATTAAGACAGATGATTATCTCTCAAAGAGGTAGGTTTTAAGGAGGATCTTAAATAGGAGAGAGAAAGAAATACAGAGGTTTAGGAAAGGAATCCAGAATCGAGGCAACTGAAGGGATGGCTTTTGGGATGAGTAAAATTAGAGTCAGTACAAGAAACCACAGAATATAGTTTTATTCATTATAAAATATTGGGAGTGGATCAAAAGACCTGCACACCACTAAATACATTTAAAATGGAGTCAATTATAGAGCAGGTCCATTCCCCATCCAATGTGGTTATTATTTGTTTACTTTCTAATTTTCTGGAACTCAGTTTTAAACTGTAATACATTTTTGTTGAATAAATCGTATTAAGCAATACACAACTATGGTAGGTAGCTGGGATTAAGATACAGGTGAGCTGGGATCAACTTGAATTGTAAAACAGGCTTGATGTACTGGATTGATTGATCCTGTTCCTATGTTATAAAAAGACTATTCAGAACACATTGTGTTGGTGTTTCTCCCTGACAAAGCCATTGTTTACCTAGGCATTAGTCAGGCAGTGCCTTCCGAGATTAAGAACTACCTGACATATCCAACTTGTCTTTTTGGGTTCAATTAATTAACAAAGACCTAGTGTTATCTGGACGCAGATTTCCCTATGATCTGTACAAATCTGCACCAAGGATTGTGGGCAAAGAATAGTTCTTTGTCGAAGGCTATATTAGAGTCTTGCATGTGGATCTGATTTTAATTCATTCAAAACCCTCTTATTCATTGCTGCTCCTTGTCGCAAATCTTGCGAGAAGATCTTGTGACATAGTGCTATGTTGGTTAGGGTCTTGTCACACAGTCACTGTAGCTTGTCTGTAATCATTCTGTAACACCCATCACTCAACTACAACGAGAGTAACACCTCCAACTGCTGCCCCCTACTTTGTGCTCTAGAAGAGATCTCTGTAGCTTTTCAGCTCTGATCAAATGGCTAAAATGCTGACTTTTTTTTCAGGATGTTAATTTTTGAGATAATTTAAAATTTCAAATGCCTTTTTTTTTGTCTTATGGTTTTTTTTTGGACAGACTTTTTGGTTAAATTCCACAATTCAAAAGCCTTTATTTTCTCCTGTAGATTTTACAATATGAGTATTTCAACTAAAGGTAGACAGAGGGAAAAGTGATTTATAATTTTTAACTCTTGAGCTACCTTAGATAAGGAGTATTCCCTGGTAACTTGTCTCTGCTGCGTTCAAGACATCAAATTTTACAAATGTTTAAAGTTTGGGTTGTGTAAGTTTTACATTACCATCCCACAGAGGAAATTGCATGAATATGCTACCACCCTCTAAAACAAACTGCTTATTATTAATTAACCTTGGCTGCGTTATAAACATCCCAAGTATTTTAAGGGTCTGTGACTTATATTCCTTTGGAAAATATGCCTTTCCCCACTTAAGGAAGTGTATAAGATATTAGGAATCATCGAGTTTTGAGAAGATTTGTAGCTCAGGTTGCAGTTCTGGATGTAGGTGTGCTCACTGAGCTGGAAAGTTCATTTTCAGTTGTTTCGTCACCATACTAGGTAACATTCTCAGTGAACCTCTGGATGAAACACTGCTGATATGGCCCACTTTCTATTTATGTGTTTAGGTTTCCCTGGGCTGGTGATGCCATTTCCTGTGGTGACATCATTTCCCACGGTGACATCATTTCCTGTTCATTTTCTCAGTGGATGGTAAATGGGATCCAAGTCAATGTGTTTATTGATAAGAGTTCCGGTTGGAATGCCATGTTTCTAAGAATTCTTGTGCATGTCTCCGTTTGCCTTGTCCCAGGATGGATGTGTTGTCCTAGTCGAAGTGGTGTTCTTCCTCATCTGTAAGTAAGGATACTAGTGAGAGTGGGTCATGTCTATTTTTGGTAGTTGATGTTCATGTCTCCTGGTGGCTAGTTTTCTGCCTGTTCGTCCAATGTAGTATTTGTTACAGTTCTTGCAAGTATTTTGTAAATGTTGTTTGTTTTACTTGTTGTCTGTATAAGGTCTTTCAAGTTCATTAGCTTCTGTTTTAGTGTGTTGGTGGGTTTGTGGGCTACCATGATGCCAAGACGTCTGAGTAGTCTTGCTGTTATTTCTGGGATGTCGTTAATGTAGGGGAGAGTTTGTTGCTGAGAAATCGGCGGACTGTGTTCATTGGGTACTCATTCTTTTTGAATACACTGTACAGGTGATTTTCCTCTGCTCTCATGTTTCCTCTATGCTGCAGTGTATGGTGGCTTGTTGAAATAATATTCTAAAGCAGCTTCATTTGTGGATATTGCGATGATTGCTTCTGTACTTCTGTATTTGGTCCGGATGTGTTGTTTTCCTGTAGGCGCTGGTTTGAAGTTCCCAATTGGCTGTTTGGTCTACTGCGACATCTAGGAATGGCAGTTTGTTGTTGTTTTTCTCCTCTTTAGCAAATTTTATGCAGTAATGGTATTATTGATGGTCTTGAAGGTTTCCTCTAATTTGTTTCGTTTAGTGATTACAAAGGTGTCATCCATTTAGTGGACCAAAGTTTGGGTTTGATGGCCGGTAGAGCTGTTTGTTCAAGTCTCTGCATTACTGCCTTTGCTAAGAACTCTGATATTAGAGATTCCATGGGTGTCCTGTTGGTTTGTCTGTAGGTTTTGTTGTTGAAGGTGAAGTGGGTGATAAGGCATAGGTCCACTAGCCTGACAATATTGCTGATGAAGTTGGTAGTGTTTGGTGTATGTGTCTTTGGTTCTTCTAATAGTGTAGTAAGCGTTTTCTTGGCCAGTTTGATTTTGGTAGATGTGAATAGGGCTGTTACGTCAAAGGAGACCATTATTTCACACTCTTCTATCTTGCTGTTTTTGATGTTGTTCAGGAATGCTTGGATGGAGTGGTGTGAGTCTCCTACTGAGTGTTTTAGTCTCTAGTGTAGCTCCTTGGCCAATCTATAAGTTGGTGTTCCAAGGAGAGAGACTATGGATCTGAGGGGGGCTACTGGTTTGTGAATTTTGGGTAATCTGTAGAACTATGGTGTGTTGGATCCGTCTGGTTTCATTTTTTGGAAGTTAGTCTTATTTATTTCTCCAGATTTCTGAAGTTATTTGAGTAGGGCTGTGATTCAGTTCTCTAGTTCTGGGGTCGGGTCTATTGCCACTTTTTGGTAAATGTTGGTATCTACAAGTAGTGCATTCACTTTGTCAAAGTAGTCTTTTTGAATTAAAACGGCTGTCGTGCATCCTTTGTCTGCAGGTAGGATGACAATGATTTTATCTTTTTTTAGTCCTTCTTGTGTATTGAGTATGTTTCCTTCCTTTTTCCTGCTTAACGTTGGTGTGACTGCCTGTCTGATGGTTTGCTGGATTTCTTCTGTGAGCTGGCTGTCTTTCAGTGTTGTTTCTAATGATGCTAAGAAATCTTTCTTGTCCACATCCTGGAAGTTGTAATTTAATCCTCTTACTAAGACAGCTTTTTCAGTATGTTAAGGGTCCGTCAGTTAAGTTTTTTTATCTATGCTTCTGTGCTGTTTGTGTTGTCATTATGCGTATGTTTGTCTAGTTTTTTTCTGCATGTCTAGTTTTTTTCATTTTCTGTGTTTGTCGCTGTTTAATGTCTATGGCTTATTGTATTGTGTCTGTTCATTCATGGTCCATTGCATTAGTGAGTAAAGATTTTTGGTGCAAAATTTCCCGGTTGTATTTATGGAGTCTGTTGTGGACATTGTTAATCATTTCTCTAAGCATTCTGCGGCCATTTTGCTCTGCTATTCGTTTGGCTAGTGGGGTGTTAAGGGGAGGGTTGTATTTAAGACATCGATGTAGTACCTGTTTCCTTGAGCATTTGTGCAAAAAATACAGCTGTTTGCAGGTGGCGCTCTGTCCGATGGCATTGGTTTCCCAATTTTGGACCAGTTTTAGCATATTGCGCACATTGGTGTTAGCGAGTTTTGAGAAGATTTGTAGCGCAAGTTGAGGTTTTAGAAGTAGATTTGCTCGCTGAGCTGGAAGGTTCATTTTCAGACATTTCGTCACCAACAGAGACTTGCACGAGAATTCCTAGAAGCATGGCATTCCAACCGAAACTCTATCAACAAACACATTGACTTGGATCCCCTTTACCACCCCCTGAGAAAAAGAACAGGAAATGACATTAGCACAGAACTGACATCACCATAGGAAATGACATCACCAACCCTAGGAAACCTAAACACATAAATAGAAAGAGGGCCATACTACCAGTGCTTCATCCAGAGGCTCACTGATGATGTTACCTTGTATGGTGATGAAACCTCTGTAGACAAACTTTCCAGCTCAGTGAGCAAACCTACATCCATTAGGAATCATTTCAGTTCTAACAGAAAAAGTTAAATAAGACAATTTACTAATTTTGTAATTTAATTAACATAAATTAACAAGCAATATACTTTAAGTCAATAAGTAAATGGTCATACTAAACACTATTAAAAGATGCAATAACGAGTACAATAGAATGCAGTTTAATTTAATTTATGACTTTCAAGTATATCTAAGAATGTCTAGGAATATCTAAGAACAGTAACAATAGAATATCTAACAATGCTAATAGAACATTTGTCAACATTAAAGTTTTGCCTTACAGTCCTGAACAAGTGACTTCTTTTCTACAGAAATCTGTGTGTTGGGGCAGGTGGGAATATTGTTTGAAAAATCTTATGAGGTATCTATTACTGCTGAAATTTCAGTGAAAGTGTTTTTTAAATATTGACTCCTCCTCCTTTGCAAATGTGAGTGTCAGTATGGGTTCCTCCCAATTTCATGTGATACCATATCATTTACATTATTCCTTAATTAGTCAGTGAAGTTTCCTTTATGAAGTTGTCAGTTTTTACTTAGTCAATTTATTTGTGATGTTTTATACTCCTTTCATCTCTCTGTTAGTCTTTCAATCTTCAAAGAATACTTTGTTAAACATTTATCAGTAAAGATGTTTTGTTTTTTAATCTGGATATTCCTCTCATCTCTCTCTTAATCTTTCAATCTTAAATTAATCCTTCATTAAATGTTTATCAGTAAAGATGTTTAATTTCTCTGGGGAGGGTCTTCATGAGTGTTGTCTTATCCTGGTTTCTAATGGGATTCATGTGATAAGCATTTTTACTCTTTTTATCAGTTAAATGGTTTCAGTATTTCTTTATAATTAGCATTTACTTTTACGTACAGATGGTTTTCCAGGCCTTCATTTTAGTGATTATACTATTGTTTATTCATTTTTTCTTGTCTGTGCCAAGCACAAATTTAATTAGTAGTAGACTAAACACATGCATGTCCCCTTTTAGGCATATTCTTTTCCAGCTAACTATGATGGAATTTTTCATGGTTAACTCCTATAAGAATCTTTCTTTTTAAATGTTTTAATTTCATATCAATGTCTGTTCTATTTAATCAGTTATATTTACTTCTTAATAAAATCTATAATTCTCACCAAATGTTGTTACAGGGGTCCCCAGTCCCATGTTTGGAGCAATGGGTGTCATTCAAAAAAGAAATAGAGAGAGTACAAGTCCAACATGTTCCTATCACAGTGAAGGGTTGGGCCAACAGGTTCAGGGAACACTAGATGTCAAGAGTGAAACAGGATTGCATAAGAGAAAAAAGGACATTTATGTCATACATACTAAGGGCTCAAAACAGCAGAAACCCTGGAGAAGCATAGAAAATGCAGGAAAACAAAAACCATATAACACCACTTAATAAGACAAGAACCTTGATGTTGTAGATAGTATATTAGTACAGACACGGGATTACCAGAATCAATAGAAAATAGAGAATTGAGATAAAGGGGCATTTTCAGGATGGCTACCTTAGCCAGTGGAGTGCCACAATTATTTACAATGGATACTGATGATCCAGATGAGGGACCTGAATTACCAAGTTTACAGATGACACAAAAGTAGTTTGGAAGGCAAGTAGTAAGGATCACACAGAGTCGACACAAGGATATAGACAGGTTAGATAAGTGGGAAAAAACTTGGCAGATGACATTTTTTCTCCAAGACAGTTGTCAATCTTTAAATTCTTTACTGCAGAGGGCTTGTCAAGGTGGGTCATTAGTTATTTTCAAAACTGTGATGGACAGATTTTTGATCATTAAGGGACTCAAGGAAATGAGAATAAGTCAGGAAAGTTGAGTAGTATCAGATCAGCCATGATCTCATATAATGTTGGAGCAGATTTGATAGGTTGAATAGCTTATTTCAGCTTCAACATCTTAGGGTCTAATGAAACCCTCCTGGCAGGTAAAATAAAGGAAAAATCAAATATATCTTATACATTTATCAAGGGCAAGAGGATAATCAGGGAAACATAGCACACATTAGTTACCAAAGTGATATTGTGTGTTTAGAGCCTGAAGATATGAGGCATTAAATGAGTACTTTGGATCTATATTCACAAGAGAGAAGGGCGATGTAATGTAGAAAACAGGGTGGAAGAACTGCTGATTTATTTGAATAAATTAGCATTAAGAGGGAGGTGGTACTAGTGATTTTAGATGGCTTAAAAGTGGATAAATCCCCAGCCCCAATTGAGGTGTCTCCTAGGTGACTGTGTGATGTAAGGAAGAAGATTGCAGGGACTCTGAAGAATGATAGGGGTGAATCAGGAAACTACACACCAGTGCGTCTACCATCAGTGCTAGGGAAATTATTGGATAAAGTGCTGAGGGACAGAATTAATTTCCACTTGGCGAGGCAAGGATTAATCAAAGATAATCAGTATGGCTTAATCAGGGGAAGATCACATTTGGCAGGTTTGGTTGAGATTTTCCAGGAGGTGACTAGATGTGTGAATGAAGGTAGTGCAGTGAATGTAATCTACATGGATCTTAGTCAGGTTTTGACAAGGTCTGACATGGAACACTGGTCAGGGATATCAGAACTAATATTTGCTTGAAGCAGCACCGCCATGTGGAGGATCTATATACACCAGTCGGTGATAGATGTATTGAAATCTGTTCTTGGAAGCTGTTGCCGCATGTGGACCTCAGGGGTCTGTGTAAAGGCAGGAAAACTTAGAGGAGATGAGGTCTGAACCTATGGAATCCAGGCCAATTTGAAAAATTGATTCCAAACTTGGCTTATTAGCAGGAAGGGTGATGGTCTAAGGGTGCTTTTGTGAAGGGAAACCAATGTCCAGTGGTGTACCACAGGATTCAGTGCTGGGTCGCTTGCTGTTTGTTGTGTACATTAATGGTCTAGATATGAATGTAGGACTTCTGATCAGTAAAGTGGGGGTGTGGTAAATAGTGAGCAAGAAGGCTTTAAACTATGGATGATAGAGATAAGTCAGTCAGATGGATTGAATAATGACAAATGGAATATATTTCTGAAAAGTGTGAGGTGATGATTTTTGGAAGGACTATCATGCAAGGGAATGCTGGCGATATGATAGGACTCCAGGAAGTACAAAGGATCAGAGTAATCTTGGTGTGCATGTCAATAGATCGTGGAAGGCAGCAGGACAGACAGACGAAGATTCGTGAGTTCATGGAATGCCCTGCCAGTAGCAGTGGTGGACTCTCCCTCTTTATGGGCATTTAAACGGGCATTGGATAGGCATATGGAGGATAGTGGGCTAGTGTAGGTTAGGTGGGCTTGGATCGGCGCAACATCGAGGGCCAAAGGGCCTGTACTGCGCTGTATTTTTCTATGTTCTAAGATGGTTAAGATGGAATATGGGATACTTACCTTTATTAATAGAGGCACTGAATACAAGATCTAAGAGGCAATGATGGAAATGTTTATAATATTAATTAGGCCACAGCTGGAATACTGTGTGCAATTCTGGTCTCTACACTATAAGAAGGATGTGACTGCACTTCAGACAACGTGGAGGATATACACCAGATATTGCCTGTACTGGAGCGATTCAGTATGGGTTGGGACTGTTGCCCTTAGAGCAGAGAAAGCTGAAGGGAACCTGAGATGTACAAATGATGAAGATATTGAGATATTGAGAAGTTTTCCCCCTTCATAAATAACATGACAGAGGAGTCGTAGGGAAATTTGAGGAAAAGCTTTTCACTCAGAGGATTAGATGTACCTGGAACTCACTGCCCAAAAGAGTGGTAGAGGTGAAAAGCATCACAACATTGAAGAAGTATTTAGATTATCAGTTAAAATGCCATAGCTTACAAGGCTGTGGACCAAATGGTAGAAAATGGGATTAGATAGATATTTGATGACCAGCAGGGACATGATTGGCCTCTTTCTATTCTGTAAGTCTCTATGACTGTGTCTTATTGTCCAGATTTCTGTGGTATAAGGGGAAGGGGAGAGAATGCAGTTTATTTCCTTGCTACAATCTTAAACTTTCTTGGTTGTTAATGTATCCTTCATTTTTGCAAGCTTACTTCTGGCTATCTCTGGCATCCTATTTGCTTCCGCACCACATGTGGCAACTTCTATTATAATCTGTTCTACATTTACTCTCACACGGAGAAAAATCAGGCTTTTTGTCTACATACAGTTTCAAAGATCAACGGGGACTTAGGAAGATCAAAGGCCACCTCAATTTTTGAGTCCCTCTCAAAGTTATAGTGATGAGAGTAAGTGAGATGGTGGCAATGAAGTAAACTTAGGTGACGCCAGTGTACTTAGTCTCCTTGCCTGTTTGGTAAGGTCCTTGAAGTACTCAGCTCATTTATATATTGCAGAGATTTTATTAATTCATATCAGTAGCAGTTCTTGCTTCAAACAGATAATTACATTTTGATGTCTCATCTCAGAAACACTTGATAAGTTTCAGGGTAATGTAAATTAATATGAGGTGGGGCAGATTGTCCATTTTCATCTCAGTTGGTGGTGCGTGAAATTACGTAATTTGCAGCAATCAGCTCGACAGTCTCTGTTTTTTTGTAAAAACTATTTGCAGATGATTTTTTTTAAACAAACAAAGCCAGCCATGAATAGGGAAATTAGAAATTGTACCTTCAAAAACACATGTTTGTATTAGGACAGAAACAAAGTTAATACTTTGGGTCAATGAGCATTTATTGGAAGATAGAAATGGAACCAGGAGATGCAGCAAATTCTGCCAGCTAGATAATGCAGAAGGGATGCGAGAAGGATAGTATGATCAACTATTTCAAAGCCTGAAGCAAGGTTGAGATGGCTGAGGGAGGAATAATGCATCAAGGTCATAAACACAGAGGAATCCACTTGCCACGCGGATTCAGTTAATTTAGAGACTGCGAAAAATGGGCACAGGTTCAGGAAGTGGCAACAGATTCAAAGTATTACTCATCAACCATTGTTTCCTGTATTCTTTTAAAAAAATGAAAATCTATGTTTAGAAAACTCACTGAAGATATGAAAAATTCTGAGATGGTGTCTAACAGAAGCCATCTCGAAATAGATATAAATATGTAATTTGATTTTAAAAACAAGATTCACAAACTATCAAGTGAAGGAAGCTGCATGGTCAAATGGCGCTTTTTCAGAGCAATAAAACCAATTTCTTAAAATAAGAACTTAACAAATAGGTCCAGATGAGACCATTTAGCTCCCAGACGCTGGTTTGTGATAGGGTTAGGGTTCAATACGATTTTGGGTAATCTTCTGAAGCCAGTTTCCCGCCCACTCCGCATTCCTTGATTCTATACGAGAACAAAAACCTATCTCAACCTTCTATGTCAAGATATTTAAACAGGAGTGGTAGTTTCCAAGATTTAGAACCGTTTGTGTAGAAATGTCCACTCACCTCAGTCCTAAATGATCAAGCCATTACTAAAGGAACGCACTTTTTTAAAAAAAGTGGTTTTGAAATCTACGTTGGGAGATTTTGTTCAAAAAACCAACCTACGTATAAAATGAACAAAGCAGCTACAGTCGTTCATTTAGTCTCTTGTCCTTGATGTTTTGTCATACCAGTACTATCGCCTAGAGGGAGTTTGATCCAAGTATTTGCTGACGATTGCAGTTGTCGAGTGCAAGAAGGACAGCGCATTGCAATTGCGACTGCAAAACATGGCATCGAACATTGCGTCGGGAAGCAAGATGAAATGTGCTGGGTTTTTTTTGCTGCTTCCGCAGATTAGCGTTACTGAACAAACTAAAGCACCGATCGAAAACAAAGAGCGGTGCAACAAAATAAACAGAAAGCACCGGGAAGAAGTGGTTTCTGAAGCGGAATCCAAAGACTGGAGTTAGGCTTGTTGCAAGAGGCTGCGGTTTTCTCATGCAATGATCGCACGGAGATGCAAAAATCGATTTTATATGATTCATGGTGCACTGGTATTCGTAACAATTTATATTAAAATACCTATTTTATTCTAAATAGATTAGCCCATTCTTCATACAGTCTTGTACGGCAATGTCTACATATATTTTTCTTGCATGCTTTAATAAAATTCTATGTAATGGCGCGTGATGGTCATGTGTTTGTGATTGACAGGCATTCAGCGGTGTACCTTAATCGCTATTTTTCCTTCTTATAGTTCTACGTTTTGATGGCCACCAGCTTTATAACCAAATAAATGTTGATAGGTGAAGGTTGCACATTTTCGAAATGGTAAAGTGATTTGCATCACGTTTGAAGTAATTGTAAAATTAGTGTTCGCTTTTCACAGTGGGAAGGTTTAAAGAACATTATAGCCATGTAATGACTGGTCTGAATCAATAATTATTTATACTATATTCTATATATGTTTTGCGTATGGACATACATTAAAATGTCATCCCACTTTCTTCCCCCTGCCACGCGAAAAAAAAGCAAACTCTCACATAACACTTCAACCATTTGCACGTCTGGTCAAGAAAATCTACAGAATAGGCCTCATTCGAGAAGGTTGAAAACAATACCCTTCGATTCATATTAATGACCTGCATAATTTATGGTGTCTTTCGGTACAAGTGAAAGGGCCTCCATATTTCAGTCTCTAACGAGATAATCCTGTTTGTACAACTGAGAAAATCCTTCCCAGTGAGAACAAACAGCAAAGGGAATCTCCCGCTCATAGTTTTAACAGCCTTTATTTCCTGTCCACGGGGCATTGTTGGATTGTATTTCTTGCAGTGAAACTTTTTTTCTTAAGATAACGTATAGTTTGGGAAAAAATCAGGTGACAAAACTGATCATCTAAAGATGCCAGCCTTTTTTTATCCAAGGACTTTGCCTTGGATTATATTACATTGAGTAGATATATTCACCCAATCCAACATTACCAATAACCGTCTCAACAATTCATTCACTGCCTGTAATGTTGAACGTCAGTCTACAATATTGGTCACTGGTCAGTAACAAACAAGCTAGAAAGATCCCATTGTTCGGAGAAGCTCTGTTTTTTGTGTGTGGAGGAAATTTTTTGCTTATTTTTTTAAAGTGTTGAATGTTAATTAACTTGCACTGTTCTGTGGATGAACACAAAATCGTCGTTTACATTTTCGCTCAAATTATACTTTCGAGCTCGCATTGGTCACAGGGAAGTCAAGGTTGCTGGGTCGGCGCTAGCAAATCTTGCACTTCTGTGGAAATACCAGGAGGTGGCGATTGCTGAAGGTTTTCTGAAAGTAGGTCATTTTAGTTCTGTCGAGCTAATTTTCGTCCTAAACCCAGTGCGGATAGAAAGTTCACCTCATAAACAGCCTTAAAGCATAATTCAACTTGCAGATTTTATGGCAACAGTATCGAGCATCATCAGATCCCCCGAAATATGCTGTCCTGCTCATTAAGACTACTCTCAATGACATTGTCTTAACCCAGTTAATGTTTCTTTTTGAAATACGGGGTTATGTTGATATCTACTAACTCAAGAATACTTAGGGAGAAATTTATGATAAAAAGTGCATCTTAATTGGGTAGGGGGGTGTAAAATTTTACAAATCATCTTTTTAAACAAAATGACGCCCAAAGTCAGTTGAGAGTGCAACTACTTTTATTCACAATCAAAAAGTGATTTGCTTGATTTTGAAACTGTATCAACTGAGAACTTGGGGGAAATAGTTCACGATAATCAGCTGAATTTTACCCACCTTAAGACGTTACAATGAGTGAAGGTGTTATATGGTGGCCCACGTGTAGAAATTTGGTTTTCCCTGTCATCCAGTACCCCTCTTTATTGCTTATTGGCTCAGTAGCAGTACTCATGGGAGCTCGTCCATTCGTCCTCCTAACTGGAATTGTGTAAGTGAGTACTGTAGATGGCCCAGAGTCTCCTTTCTCAGGTGGTAGGTGGAGCAGATGGTGAGTGGGCTGAAGTGAAAGAATAATTGGCATTTTTTTTGAAATTGAAGAAGTAATTCCTAAATACTCCTAAATGAGCGTCAGGACCTTTGAATGAGCTCTTTTCAGCTTTGAAATGAACGACCACTCTATATCCACTAGAAAATTCCTCTAAGATTCAATAACACCAGAAAAATATGGACGTTGAGGTGTAACTGAGTAGATATATTCATCAAAACTAGATTTGAAAAGTTTTTTTAAAAGTCAGCTTTCATCTTAAAAGGCGTTTTACATATATTTACTTTCTGATCACAATAATTTGTTAATCTATTTAAGTGAAAAATCCACGCTGAATACACTATACCATCAAATTTAATAAAATGTACTGAACCAACTTTGCTTAGAACCAGGATTGAGCTGGACTACAATTTCAATAAAAATAAATTATCCCACTACCAGAAAACTGCTAATTTTTACAGATATGGAAATAAAGTTGTTGCTTGAATTGTAATGAATGTTTTATTTAATATAAAACAATTCTGCATCTAAGATGATTGTTTATTGCTAAATAGCACCATAGCTTTATTAATAGAGCAGTGGACACATTTCAATTAAAAAAGTCAACTGAGAACAGGATTGAAATCAGGAATCCAACTTGCTGTTATTGGGGAATTGTTGCTAGTTCTTGAGTTGGATTAATGAGTGGGCAAGTAATGGAGCTAACTTACCTTTCATAACCATGTACCTTGTGACCTTATCAGGGAGCAATATTGCTTGTATGTATATGAACATTTCCACCAAGAGCATAAATGTGGATGTAATGGCAACACTGAATCAAGAATCGTTTGGAAAATAAAAATCAAAAATGTAGATTTCATGCTGATGCTATGCAAACTTGGTAGGTACAGAAAATACAACAGTGTAACATTTCAACAGATTACATGTATCTAAATCCTTTCAATTCTGTTGTGGTAAGATTTACAATTATAAAGATCATTCAAAGAAATGTTAAATTAGCAAACTGAAAGTCTGACTGGAACTTGGAATGAAGTTAAGCTTTGTAAATAGGAGTAAGGGCTGCCAAATAAATTAATTTCAGTCGCATTGATCAAAATCTCAATTAAAATCTAGTTGAGAGAAAATAGGATTGAAGATTATCTAAAAAGGTGCAGATAATGGTGAAATAATATGAAAGTTTGGCAATTGTCCTGTTGGAAATGCACCCTCAAAGAATGCTTCAGGTCAAGGGTGAAGGAAGTTGGAATATTATTTTGCACAAATCAATTGGAAGGACCATTGGAATTACCAGCACTAAGGTTCTCTCTGAAATCAATAATTTTAATTGACCGCACCTTTACACTTACATTATAAGTAATTTTCGCATGTAACATACCCACTTTGTGTTTTTGCTGTAGTAATTGTTACCTGTGTAACAAAATAGAAGTAATTTCAACTCTTAATACATTGGCACGTGGGTTGGGAAGCGGCATTTATTTACGTTTGAAGTGGTAACCAAAACGGACCGATGTGAATTGGGAGACCAAGGTATTTGGTAGGTTTATTCTGAAATATATTCCACATTTACTCTGTATAGTACGCACCAAGGGATCTTTATGATTCACTCAGGCAATCGAGAAAGTGGCCTTAATTTACTTTAACTGAACAAAGATGCCTCCAACAGCCGTTGAGAAATCTCTGTTGACATTTCCTGAACGAGATCCGTAGCTCTCCGGATCTGAGATGGGGTCATTGACAATTTATATCTATTCCTTAGAATAGACTGCTGGTATAGATTTCGTGAAGGATTAACTGACCGTCTCTAAGGATGAGCTGTGATTTGGTGGGTTATGAATTCCTTGGTTTTGAGAAGTAGGCGTTTTAATGTGAACATCAATAGAGGTTGCTGGCTGGAAACGTAGATACAGAATGATATTACAATCTAGTGGTGCAGAGCCAGTTGTATAATTTGGAGAGAGTTTTCTGAAGAGATGCAGACCAAATTAAAACAAAAAAAGCATTTTGGTCCATGGAAGCTCGCCGCATTTCCCTTGTAGGATAAACCTGAACATTAGCCTTTTTTTGAATGAAGCCCTGATTTTTCATTCAACTTTGGCGGCATTTTGTAGCGAAGACAAATTGCAAAAATTATATATGTTGTAGAAATGATGGCTGGGTTTGGGAAGGGAATGCTCCTTTAACATTCTGTAATGTGGGTGGGTGTTTGTTCTGCTCGAAGTCAATCGGAGGCAGTAGTGAGTCTTTATTCCCACCCATGGTTCGCTCGCTCGTTCTCAGCTTCTGCTGCTGTTTGGCGCCGGGGAGAGAACTTGGCGTTTGGTCACATTACCGACACACTGAGAGTAGACCGTCAAACTGACTCCTTCCTTGGAGTATAAATTCGTCATTTTAAACTATTGAAATTGATTTTAAAAATGGATATGAAGAGGAGAATCCATCTGGAACTTCGGAACAGAACGCCGTCTGATGTAAGCTGCCCACTCCTTTCCTCTCTGAAATTTTGTAACTAAGATTATTTTTGGTGTTAGTTTTGTTGGCGTTACTTTCTTTTAAAAAAATTAAGGTAGCCGTGACCCTTTGGTGACCAGTTTGCATTTTGTTTATTTTGTAGCGAGACCGCGGTCAGGTTATTTGTGAAACGCGAATTCTTGAAGGAAAGGGAATAAATATGTGTGTGTATATATATTATGTATATAAACGTAAAATATGTTTAAAGTGCAAGGAAAGAGCCGTTTAAGCGAAGCCCGAGTTGCTGTTATGTTGCAATTTAACTCTTTGAAAGCTGGATTTTTTTTTCTTCCCTACTCTGGAGGAGCTGAATAAATGAGAACTTTCTACTGTAGTGGGAGGCGTATCTCACCTCAGGACGTGTAGGGATGTTGAAGAGATGGTCTCTCTCTCTCTCTGGAAATTTGTGCACTGCTTTGGAAGCCATATTTGTAACATACAGCCAAGGCGCCCTTTTAAAGAGAGCACGGGAGGGGAGGGGGTGGGGGTGGTAGTGGAGGGCATATTTAATCTCCACGGAGAGTTAAATTTTAGAAAAAAAGTTATTGCTTTTTTTTGTTGACAAAGCTCTCTTACATGAATTTTTCCGGCGCAGCATGATTGTAATCTGGTTTCTACTATCTGAAATCACCACAGTCTGTTTCTACTGTTCCACGAATATTTTGTAAGAGCCAAATATTAAATATAAAGGGATAATGTTTTAAATGTCCAATCGCTTCCGATTGCGGCAAGGGAAAATGATTATAATTTAGTACACTCAGTTCGGGTCTAATCATTCGATAAAGAGTTTGTTCAGTAAACTTTTTTTTGGAAGGGGAGAATGTCTGTACCGTTTTCTATGGCGTAAGAAACGGCGGAAGAGATGCTTCCCGTCACACACGCGGCGTCGGTTTCTCGCCGTGTTTTGGTTATAATCAGTAACCAAAGCCGAATATAATGAGATACCGCCAAGTTATATTGTTTTCTTTCGATTGGGATTTCTTTTTTTTATAAAAAGAGGGGAGCTAGTGGCGGTGGGTGGGTGGTTGATTGGTGGGGGTGGGGGTAACATTTCCAGGTCTGTACTGAGTTCGCCATGTTGGTGGCACGTTTTTCCACCCAATTCTTAAGTGGTGTAAAACGCAACACAAAATAATTAAAAAGTTTTCTGGAATTAAAGGAAAGGAAGGGGATTGTTCGTATTTTTAAATATACATACACATTCAGTTTATATACGATGCTCGCTTGTTGTGGCGAAGCAGCGTTTCTCCTTCGCTGTGTCCAGGCGATGCGAAGGGCTGACTCGCCTTGCGGTGGTGTGGCAGCCCGGAGGCCAGAACAAACGTCGCCAAAGAGGCGAGCGAGCGATTTACATTGTTCCCCGAGGGAGGGCTGATCAGTTTCCCCATTGTTGACGGAACACGCAGCTCGCTCTTTTGCTACATTACGTTCCGAAATGGAACCTTCGGAGGCGCCGCTGAAGTATCCTCAGCGGAATGTATCCATTCTGCAAATGTCGTCGCTTTCCACTCGCTACTTTTAAAGGGGAAGTGAATGAGTGAATTTGGCGGTGGCGAAGGTGGGTGAGAAAAAGACTGACGTCACTCGAGAGAAAAATAAAATTGACGTTTTATAAAGTTGGTCCTTTTTTGTTTTTGCCGTTCAAGTTTAGATCTTTTACTTCCATTGAAATAAAAAACACGTTTAAAGTTTGCCTCTCAAAGACCATCTACAAAAACACAAAATGCAGTAGTTCAAGGTGATATGAGAATGTATAGCGGGGCTAGTTAACATTTGAAAAGGAGTTATCCAGCATGGAAACAGACCCTTCGATCCAACCAGTCCATGCTGATCATGTTCCCAAACTAAATTAGTTCCGCCTGCCTGCTTGCGTTTGGCACATATCCCTCCAAACCTTTCCTATTCATGTACTTATCCAAATATTTTTTAAACATTGTAACTGTACCTATACCAACCATAGAGAGTCATACAGTTGTACAGCATAGAAACAGACCTTTTGGTCGAACTCAACCATGCTGACCATATATCCTAATTTAATCTAGTCTGACTTGTCCATGCCAACCAGTTATCCTTGATAAATATAGTCCCATTTGCCAGCATTTGGCTCATATTCCTCTAAACCTTCCTCATTCATGTACCCATCAGATGCTTTTTAAATGTTGTAATTATACCAGTCTCCTTCACTTCCTCTGGCAGCTCATTGCATATGCATACCACCCTCTGCATGAAAAAGTTTCCCCTTAAGTCCCTTTTATATCTTCCCCTTCTCACCTTAAACCTCTAGTTTTGGACTCTTTGGGTGTAGGGGGGAATCCTTGGCTATTCACCCTATTCATACCCTTTGTGATTTTATAAACCTCTACAAGGTCTCCCTCAGGCTCCGATGCTCCAGGGAACATAGCCCCAATTTATTCAGCCTCTCCCTATAGCAAACACCTTCCAACCCTGGCAAAATCTTTGTAAATCTTTTCTGCACCTTTTCAAGTTTAACAACTTCTTTTCTCTGGGAGGGAGAGCAGAATTGAACACAGTATTCCAAAAGTGGCCTAACTGATGCCTTGTACAGTTGCAACATGACCTCCAAACTCCTATACTCAATGCCCTGACCAATAAAGGCAAATGTACCAAACGCCTTCTTCATTACCCCACCAACCTGCAACTCCACCTTTAAGGAACTTAGAACCTGCACCCCAATGTCTAACAGTATAACACAGCTAAGATAAGTGGGGAAACTGAGGACTGGGAAGCTTTTAAAGAGCAACAGAGAATTACTAAGAAGGAAATACGCAGAGGAAAAATGAGGTACGAAGGTAAACTGGCCAAGAAT
>NC_057711.1:117401598-117417892 GCF_004010195.1 Chiloscyllium plagiosum | reverse complement strand
AACTTCTTCACCCAGTGAGTGGTGGCTGTGTGGAATGCTCTGCCACAGGGGGCAGTGGAGGCCCACTCTCTGGATTCATTTAAGAAGGAGTTGGATAGAGCTCTCAAAGATAGTGGAATCAAGGGTTATGGAGATAAGGCAGGAACAGGATACTGATTAGGAATGATCAGCCATGATTATATTGAATGGCGGTGCAGGCTCGAAGGGCTGAATGGCCTACTCCTGCACCTATTGTCTATTGTCTCTTTGTTCAGCAACCCTCCCAGGACCCTATCATTGTGCATAAATTCTGCCCTGATTTGCCTCACCAAAATGCAACACTTCACATTTATCTAAACTAAACTCCATCTGCCACTCGTCAGCCCATCTGCTCAAGATCCCATTGTACTCTGAGATGAATTTCTTCACTGTCCACTATACCACCAATTTTGGTGTCATCTACAAACTTATTAACCATTTCTCCTATTTGCACATCCACATCATTCATATAAGTGACAAAAAGCAGTGACCCAATACTGATCCTTGTGGCAAACTGCTGGTTACCGGCCTGAAAAGCAACCCTCATTGTCTCCTACCTTCAGCCAATTTTGTATTCAAATAGCTAACTCTCCCTTGATTCAGTGTGATCTAACCTTGCTAACCATGTGGAACCTTGTTGAACACTTTCCTAAAGTCCATATAGACAAAATCGACTGCTCTGTCTTCATCAATCTTCTTTGTCACTTCTTAAAAGAACTCAGTCAAATTAGTGATACACAATTTCCCACTTCCTCTGACAGTTCATGTAGAGGCTTATCAGAACAGGAATAATTGGGAGTAAGCCCGCCAATGATTACTTAGCCCATGACATATTGCATTTTCTTGAAATGGTATAAATTTTCAACAGAAATTGTTGTCTTTTTAAACACATGAGATTTTCAGCTGAATCCTGATGCACAGCAAGCCCCAAGAGTGGATTCTACCGTAGATGAGGACAGTAGTGGTTGGGTCACTTGTCTGACAAGAGTTATACATTTACCTGTTCATTATTCATGAAAATGTGTACTAATAAATATTTCCTTCAAAGATGAGTGTTTCCTTTCCTCTTTAGAAGACCTAGCACATTCTGATGTCAGGACAGGTCCTGCAGGAAACTCTGTGTTTTCTTTATGATGCTCAGATCTTGGCAATTCTGGCCACTTGTCATCATCGATGTCCTTCTCTTTATGGGGCCAAAAAAATCCATATTTATTGTCAAACCTTTTAGGGTTTTTGTCCAACCTAGTATGTCCTACAGTTTAGCATTATGAAACAAAATGTGACAGAGTCATTGTGAAGGGATTTGAGATGTGTAAACTAAAATTGTTATGGTTAAGTAAAAGCTGTTGCAAGCCACTTTATAAAGTGGACACTATTAATTTAAATTTCTTGTGTTTAAATTAGAATGTTAATTTGCAGACACATGCAATCTGCATCCAGCCAAAGCTCTTGTGAAAATAACAAATCATTGCCCCTTTTTAGAGCCAGTTTCAGTTTAGATGTCAAAAGTCCAGGTTGCTGCTACCAATGCAGTACTGTCATAGGTGTCATCTTTTGGGATGAGGTATTTTGGGTGGCAAGTGGTTCAGTGGTTAGCACTGTTGTCTCACATCACCAGGGACCCAGGTTTGATTACAGCCTCGGGCGACTGTCTGTGTAGAGTTTGCACATTCTCCCCGTGTCAGTATGGGTTTCCTTTGGGTGCTCCGGTTTCTTCCCACAATCCAAAGATGTGTAGGTCAGGTGAATTGGCCATGCTAAATTGCTCATAGTGTTAAGTGCATTAGTCAGGGGCGGGGGGGAGAAATGGGTCTGGGTGAGTTACTCTTCGGAGGTGTGGTGTGAACTTGTTGGGCCAAAGGGCCTAACCTGATGTAAAAAATCTCATGGCAGCACTTTAAAGAAAAGCAAGGGTGCTCCCTCAGGTTCTTCTGGGTTCGTGGCCAATATTCATCCCTCAATCGACATCACAAAAGACAGGGAGACAGTGAGGACTGCAGATGCTGGAAGCCAGAGTCCGTAAATGTGAAGGTGGAAAAGCACAGCAGGTCAGACAGCATCCGAGGAGCAGGAAAGTCAACGTTTCGGGCCGAAATCCGGTCACAATCACACTGGTATTTGTGGGAACGCTTTGTGCACACGTTAGCTGTTACATTTCAAGAGTGACTTTTGTGTTGAAAGTACATCAACAATTTTTCACTTTGAGACATTTGGTGGTCATGAAAGGTGCCGCAGACATGCTCGCCTTTCTTCCATCCAAGCAAAGTTTATGCGAAGCAAAGTTGTATTATCTGCAGAGATCTTTTGGCGTCTCCACAACAAGTTACATTTATATTGTGCCTTTAGTGTAATTTTCAAGGAGCTTCACAGATTATCAAACAAAATTCAACATGGGGCCCATATCACTGATAACTTGTTCAAAGTGATGTGTTTCTGTTTCGGAAGATGACAGCTGGAAAGATTTTGAAGCATTGCCACCAGTGATGGAGCAACTAAAATCAGGCTGTTCAACAAGTCAGATTGGAGGAATGTAGAGATCTCAGTTGTAGATTAGAGAAGTTTGCAGAAGGTATTGGGTCATGGAGGTATATCAAAACAAGAATGACATTTTTTATAATTATGACATTGTGTAAATGGGAACCTGGGCAGATTGCATAGCACCCAAAGAACGAATGAGACTGAATTTGAATTCGAGCAGATTTTTCGATAATCTCAACTTTAAAGGATAGGATGTAGAAAGCTAGTCGCGTGTGTTTTAATTATTGAGTCTAGAGGTAACAAGGACATGGAAGATGGTCACAGCAGCAAGTAAGCTGAGGCAGGTGTTGAATCAGATATTTGATTAGAAGCTTAACATAATCAAATATGACACTGCAGTTGCAAATAGTCTAGGGCAACGTCAGACACTTGCTAGAGTGAAGGATGGAGTCAGTGATTAGGAAATGAAGTTTATGGACGATACAGTGTAAAAATCTTCTCAATGGCTTGGACCAGACACTCCTTGTTAGTCTAGCAGGTGTCAGCTGAGGTTCAGTGGAAGGCACCCTCATTTCTGAATCTTCAGATTGTGATTGAATTCCCATTCCAGAGCTTTGAGCACAAAACCCTGATTGACACTTCTGGTGCACTCCTTGAGGGAGGTCTGCACTGTCAGAGCTGCCTTTCTTTTAAATAACATGTTAATCTGAGGCACTGTCTTACCTCTCATTTGGACGTAAAATATTTCATGGCGCTATACAGAGAACAGCGTGCCAATGTTTATCCTCAACCAACATCACTGTGACAGATTATCTAGGCATCATCATATTTTTGGTTTGTTGGATTTTGCTGTGCATGTTTGGGCACCCCATTTCTGCATTGCAACAATATAATACTTCCAAAACATTTTCCAGTCAATCAAGTGTTTTTGAACGTGCTGAGGTTGTGAAAGGTGCTATAGAAATGCATGTCTTTGTATCACCGCTAGATTTGCTATCATCACAGTCCTAATGCAGTCACGTCACTTGGTGATGCTACTGGCACCAAATCATTCTGAGACCTGTCAATTCCAGTTGTTTGTACAGCATCTTCTTTCACTCTTTTCATCATTAGGTGTGGTGCTGCTGCAGTTCACTCTATTTTTGGCGTTGCATAGCATCCTGCATAACTGGATTGTTGCCATGAATCTCCCTTGTACATTCCCCATGCTGAGTATAGATTTTATAGCTCACAGTGTAACCGGTAACAACAGGAAAATATTCCAGCAAATTGGTTTCTATAATATTAAGTTTAGAAAGAACCTGCATTTACACCGCACCTTCATAATATCCTTAGGACATCCAAAAGTACTTCATGTGCAATTAATTCCTTTTTAAGATTGGCAGTGGACTGTTCAGCCCCTTGAATTCAACCTAGTGCTCTGGCAGCAATATATACATTAATACTGCCTATTTCCACCTCTGTAACATTGCTTGATTTGCCCTGTACAACACATTTGCTACTGAAACCCAGATTACCTGTATTTGCTTCCAAAATTCACTCTTCCACCATGCACATGTTTATTTGTTCATTTGTGTTGTGGCATTGTTAACTAGGCCAGCATTTAAAACCCCATCCTAATTGCCCAAAAGGCAGTTAACAATAAACCATACATTGCTGTGGGTCTGGTCTTGCATCTAGGCCAGACCATGTAAGATTGGCAGACTTACTTCCTTGAAAGGGCATTAAAGTTTTTAACAACAATCAACAGTAGATAAGACTAGCTTTTTACTCTCTAATTTTAAAAATTGAATCCATGGGGGAAATTCCACCATCTGTCATAGTGGAATTAGAGTCTACATCCTCAGAAAGTTAGCCTGGGGTTCTGGATTGCTAGTTAGTCAGATCGCCATGCTCGTTGATCTCTCATATTCTACACTCCATAAATTTGAGGTAATTTCAATACTGCTCAGGTCTGAATCAGCAACGGTCTTGTCTCCCATTCAGCACTGTGCTCACATTGGCATCTGAAGAAGTAACATTTTGATTATAAAACTCTTACCCTCTTTTTTAAAAAACCCTTAAATGCCTCACCTTTCCCTATCTTTGAGACCTTCTGTGCCCTGAACCTCTGGGATCTCTGCGTTCAGTGAAGTTTTGCTGTTGAGCATCCAAGATTTTAGTTGATTAATTGGTGGCCATGCCTTCCAATGCCTGGGCTCGATGAACTGGAATTCTCTATCTCCTGACTAACTGTCTACCTCTCCTTCCACATTCATGATGTTCTGTAAAGCTTAATATTTAGTCATGTGAACTAGTTTTTGTACTACTTTGGCTTATTATCATGCTTTGACTTGTAATGGGCCTGGGAAGTATCTTGGATGCTTCATTATGTAAAAGGCTCTATATGAATATTTGTCGTTGTTAGCAAACATCATCAATGCTAGTTTATCTGGTAATTACCACATTATTTTGCATAGGATCTTGCTGTGCATAAATGACTGCCATGCTTCCCATATTACAACAGTGACACTCTCTGCCATGGGATCTCTTGTGGGGAAAAAAAGCCATTCAGCCAGGTCTTTGCTGCCTTTTGAAAGAGCCTATTCAGCCAGTCCCATTCCCCCACCCTTTCCTCGTAGCTCTGCAACTCTTCCCCTTCAGATATTTATCAAATTTCTTTTTAAAGTTTTGTATTGAATCAGCTTCCACTGCGTTTTCTAGCAGTGCATTCCAGATCAGTTTTCAAAAACAATCTTCTCACCCTTCCAGTTATTTAGCCATCTTAATTTAACTCCCCAAGACTCCACAGTCCACACCTTCGAAACATACAACCTCTATCAATAGAGGGACAAGGGCAGCAAGTTCATCAGAATACTGCCACCTGCAATTTTCCTTCCAAGTCTCAAGCCACCCTGATGTGGAAATATATTACTGTTCTTTCCCTGTCATGGGTCATGACAGAAGGCTCAAGAAGGCAGCTCACCACTACCACCTCTAGGGCAATTCTGTATGAGCAATAATTGCTGGCCTATCCAATGACTTTCCGAGAATGGTTTTAAAAAAAGTTGTTGTGCCTATATGTTAAACTTATTGTAACAAGTGCAAAAACTACTGGGATCTCTCTGTACTGCAACATTTTGCAGTTTTTGTCCCTTAACCTACTGTTGTACTTGTCTGTTCCTGCCAATGTGAACAAGCATATCAGCCAATTTTGTTTGCCCACTTAATCAACCTATCCAAATCTCTTTGCAGACTTTATCCACTTTGTAACTTGCTTTTCTACCTAACTTTGCATTCTCAGTAAATTTGGCTCCAGTACAGTCAGTCCCTTCATCTAAGTTATTAACATACCCAATAGATTTTAAGTAATTCAGCACCAGTACTAATCTCTGTAGAAGTCTGCTAGTTACGATTTACCAAGCAGAAAATGCCCCATTTAACACAATTCTGTGTTTTCAGTTAAATCATCTTAACTTATAACCCACAACACCATGGCCTCTTCTGTAATTTTTTTTGTGGCACCTTATCCATTTTTTCTAACCTGCTTGTAACATACTTAAATAACTCAAATGTATCAAACACACTTTTCCTTTCTGTTTGACAAAACATCCACCTGATTATAGTATGATTTTCTAAGTGATCTACTTCTAGCTCCTTAAATGTTTATTAGCATTTTCCAATGACAGATGTTAGGCTAATTTTGGGTGTGCAGTTTTCTGCTTTCTTTCTCTCCTTTTTTTTTACAATGATGTTATGTTTGTGGTTGTTCAATTCACTGGAGCCTTTCTGGAATCTAGAGAATCTTGGAAGCATACAATCAATGCATTTATTATCTCTGCAGCTTTATATCTTAAGACTTTGGGATGCAAGTGATAAGGCCATGTCAGGAAATCATGCCTGATAAATTTATTCAAATTCTTTTGAGGATATAACAAGTGTGGTAAATAAAGGGGAACCAATAGATGAAATACATTTAGGTTTCCAAAAGGCATTTGATAACATACTGCATAAAGGTGACTTAATAAGAGCCCGTGGTGTTGGGTAGTATGGTTAGAGGATTGGCTAACTAATAGACCAAGTTGGACTAAGAGAAAATTTTAAGGATGGCAGCTTATAGTTACTGGAGTGCCACGGGGATCAGTCTTTGGGCTATGAGGGAAGAGAACGTATGATTTCCAAGTCTGATGACACAAAAAAATAGTTGTGAAGGCAAATAGTGAGGTTGGCATAGTCTGCAGATAAATATAGACATGTATAGGAATATAGAGGAATGAATGAGTAGGCAAAAAATCAGCAGATGAGAGATGATGTGAGAAAATATGAGGTTATGCACTTTGGCAGGAAGAGTAGAGAAGCTGATTATTAATTAAATAGAGAAAGCTGCAGCACAGATGGAATGGGCTACTTTTGCTCCAATGTCATATGATCCGGGGCGATGGCAATGTTTAATCCCATTACTTTTACCAATTTTACTTTATCACAATCATGATTGTCTTAAGTTCCTCCTTCTATGATTTGATCAAAGATGTTCTAATGTTCTTGGCGTGGTTTTGTGCTTTCTACTACGAAGATGGATGCAATTCTCCAGTATCATTTTATGGGATCAAAACTCACTTCAGCTACTCTGACCTTTTTTATATATTTCTGGAGGCTTTTTCTGATTTTTCTTTTTTTTTGTTCATTTTCTCTCATACTTTAATTTCTTCCCTTTTTATTATTGAAGGTAGCATCTGGTTTCTGAACTTTTTCCAATATTCCAATACGGATAATCTTCATAGTACCGCACTCCATTTCTTTCAAATGTTATGCCTTCCTTACTTTTCTGAGCCAAAGGTGATGCATCCTTCTCAGAGTCTTTCTGTCTCAAAGGAATATATTCCAGAATTGGACACTGGTCTAGTGGAATCATTGATTTATAAACAATTTTAGCATTACTCCACTGCATTTATATTTTGTTCATCTATTTATAATGCCATGTTGTAATTCTAATTAGTAAATGGTCTTGAAACAACAAAGATGTGAAATCTGATGGATTTCTTGCCAAGTTGTAACCCCATTGTGTTTTATAAATAGTGACAATTAGATTAATTCTTTACAATTTGTATTTCCTACATAGCTATATTTTTTCCCATTTGTATCCATATGATAAAAGTTTCTTTCCTGTTTTTTGTTCTTCATTACCTAATTAAGAGGCCAGGAAATGGCCTGTTCTCTTAAACAAGATTCACCACTAGATGGTGTAGAATATGCCTAGTCTTTTACTTTCCTTTTATTTATACTTCATTTTATTTTATAAGGGCAATCACAATCTCAAAATATCTCAAAGCACTTGTTAGTCAATGAAAAATTTCTACTGGTTGTGGTTATAAGTAATATGGAGCCAAGATATACATATCAAACTGCCACAAATAACATTTGAGATAAAGAGCAGATAGTTTGTTTTGGTTTTCTAGTGATGTGGATTGCAGGACAAATATCCCAGGGTGCCTGAGCAATTGACAATGTTTTCTTCAAAATAATGCCATGAGAGTATTTTAGAGCTAAAGATTCAATGCAACAACAACTCCCTCAGTGTTGACCTTTCAACAGTATGTCATGTCCTTGGTACTGAGTCCCCGATAGTGTGGCACTCCTTCAGCATGGATCCTCCTCCAATAGTGTGGTGCTCTTGTGGTACCAACCAGCCAAAGCCATGGTGCAACCTGAACACTGAAGTGTTAACTTAGGTGTTTTGATCAAATTTCTTAAGTGGAATGTGAACTCAGTCGCCGAGGCGGGAATTGAACCCGGGTCTCTGGCGCTGTGAGGCAGCAGTGCTAATCACTGTGCCACCGTACCAACCAGCCAAAGCCATGGTGCAATCTGAGCACTGAAGTGTTAACTTAGGTGTTTTGATCAAATTTCTTAAGTGGAATGTGAACCCATAACTTTTTGCCTCAGGTGCCAGAGTGTTACTCAATAAGTCCAGACTGTTAGTGTGCTAGAGTAGAATAATATTCTGTTTTATATTCCCACATAAAAAAATCAGCAATTTAAGGGTCTGGGGAGTGCTTTTGTGTCCTGGCCAATATTTTCTCCTGAACCGCCATTATTAAAATCAGATTATCTGGTCTTGATCACATTGTCTGTGGGACCATACTATGGGTAACTTGGCTTCTACTGCATTTTCCTACATTACTACTGTGACTTCACATTAAATATAGCTCATTGGCTGCAAAACTTTGGGATGTCTAGTGAAGGTTAAAGACTGAGTGGATGGTCCAGAACCAGGGGACAAAGTTTCAGAATAAGATGACAACCCTTAAGGACTATGGTACCGAATCATGGAATGGTTACAGTACAGAAGGAGGCCTTTCAGCCTGTTTAGTCTGTGTTTGCTCTCCAAATGTGATTTAGCTAGTCACATTGTGCTGTCTTTGTGGCCCACACATTTTCTTCCACTTCAGGTGCACATTCTATTCTGTTTTGAAAGCTGAAATTGATTTTATCTCCAGCACACTCTTAGGCTGTGCATTCCAGATTCTAAGTACTCGCTGCATTAAAATTATTTCTCATCTGCTTTCTAGTTTTTTAATCAGGTTGCTAAAAGATTGTTACTGTCCTACAAACAGCAATTGCTTAAAGCTTTAAAGTGTTGTATTTACAGACAGACCCCTCAGAGGCTGCAGCACAGTGATATGCAGTCAAGAAGAATCTGATCTAGGAGTCCTCAACATTGACTCTCGATGCCATAAGATCTCATGGCATCAAGCAGATGATGCATGTATGGAATGAGCTGCCAGAGGAAGTGGGTACAATTACATCATTTTAAAAGGCATCTGGATTGGTACATAAATAGGAAGGGTTTAGAGGGATATGCGTCAAATGGGACTAGATCAGTTGAGGATATCTGGTTGGTATGGAGAGTTGGACTGAAGGGTCTGTTTCTATGCTGTGTAACTCTATAACTCTAGGTCAAGTGTAGCGAAGGAAGCAACATGTTGATTACCAGCTACGTCCACCTCTTCAACTGATCTATCAGTACTCCTACATATTGAATGGCACTTAGACAAAGCACTGAAGATTGTACTGGTAAAAAGTGCTCCCTGATTGTTTGGGGTCTTCAATGTCCATCACCAAGGGGGCTCAATAGCACCACTACACACTGAACCGGCCAAGACCAAAAGGACATAGCTGCCAGACAAATGAAAAATCTACTTGACTTCAACCTTACCGATCTATTTGACTCCGATTCTGCCATAAGTGTGTTGGCAGGAGTGACCACTGCACAATCCTTATGGAGATAAAGTCCCATCTTTACACTGAGGATACCCTCTGTCATTTTGGGTGGTACTACTATGACGATAAATAGGACAGATTCAGAACAGGTTCAGGAGCTCAGCTCCTTGTGGATGCACAGTTTTATGAGCCAATAACAGCAACAGAATTGCATTCAACCACAATCTGTACTTTCATTGTCTGGCATATCCCTCACACTTCACCATTAGCATCAAGCTGGGCTCCTTAGTTCAATGAAGAGACCAGGAGGTGCATCAGACCTAACTAATTAATAAAGTTAAAGAGTCTATCTAGTAAACCAACAACACAGGACTACTTGCCTGTCAAGCAACATAAGTGTCATTTGATAGACAGAACTAGACAATTACAGAGTCAACAGATCAAATCAAAATTCTACGGTCCTGCCACGTCAGTCATGAATGGACATTTGAACAACTATCTGCAGGAGGATGATACTCTAAATATCACCATCCTCACTATGTGGAAGCCCAGAACATCGGTGCAGAAAGATAAGGCTGAAATATTTGCAGTTGAAACTTTATTGCTGGAACAGCACAGCAGGTCAGGCAGCATCCAGGGAACAGGAGATTCGACGTTTCGGGCACAGGCCCTTCTTCAGGGCCTGTGCCCGAAACGTCGAATCTCCTGTTCCCTGGATGCTGCCTGACCTGCTGTGCTGTTCCAGCAATAAAGTTTCAACTTTGATCTCCAGCATCTGCAGACCTCACTTTCTCCTGAAATATTTGCAACCATCTTCAGCCAGAAACACCAAGTGGATGATTCATCTCAGCCTCCTTCAAAGGTCACCAGCATCACAGATGTTGGACTTTAGCCAATTCAGTTCAGTCAATGAGATATTCCAAGAAACTGTTGAAGGCAGTGGATACTGCAATGGATTTGGATCTTGACGACAATCCTCCAATGGTTCTGAAAATTTGTGCACCAGAACAAGACACCGGAGCCAGGCTGTTTGGGTACAGCTATAATGCTGGCATCTAGCTGGTAATGTGCAAAGTTACCCAGGTATGTCCTGTCCACAAAATAAAGAGCAAGACAAATCCGACCCACTCTACAGTCCGATTATGTTTATTTTCAATCGTCAGTAAAATGTTGCAAGGAGTCATTGACAGTGCTATTGAGCAGCACTGGCAAACAATCTAGTGACCAGGTCGCCTTGTAGAGGGAGATGTGATGTCTCTCTGTTTTTAGAGAGAGAGATGGCACTGCAGCAAATAGTGTGATTTATCTTCTCCCCTTCCAGCTCCATTTTGATTTAGCCTCCTCCCCCTCTCCTTACCTCTCCCTCACCTGTGAATTTTTGCATTACTGTTAATGGCTTTACATGTAAATTAATCAATTGGAGAACACATGATTTACTGATGGTAGTTAAGAAATTATTTGGTAATGGGGAAAAATAGTTCAGTTGTGTCTCAGAGCACTTTTCCTTAAAGAAGGAAACAAAAGAAATAACCTAGTCACTTGTTCTCAGTTTGGGTTCCACCAGGCTAGCTTTGCTCCACACATTAGGGTATTGTTCGAAACATGGACAAAAGAGCTGAACTCAAGAAGTGAGCTAAGAAACACTGCTCTTGATATCAAGGTAGTATTTGACTGAATTTGGCATCAAGGTGACCTAGTAAACTAAAGTCTGTCAGCATCAGGGAGGGAGTCAAGCTCTTAACTGGTTGGAGGCATATCTAGTATAAAGGAACATGTTTGTGGTTGGTTGAGGTCAATCATCTCAGCCTCAGAATATCTCTGCAAGAATTCCTCAGGATAGTATGCCAGGTTCAGACATCAGCTGTTTTGTCAATTCCCTTCCCTCCCTCATAAGGTGGTGATATGCAATCATTAACAAACAAATATTCAGCTCCATTCCTGATTCCTCAGATACTGAAGCAATCCATGCCCAAGTGCAGCATGATCTGTACAACACTCTGGCTTGTGTTGATAATACTTACATTGTAAAACTGCCAGACAATGAATATTTCCTAAAAGAGAGAATCTAACCACCTTCTA
Source organism: Chiloscyllium plagiosum (assembly GCF_004010195.1). Taxonomy (NCBI): domain Eukaryota; kingdom Metazoa; phylum Chordata; class Chondrichthyes; order Orectolobiformes; family Hemiscylliidae; genus Chiloscyllium; species Chiloscyllium plagiosum. Next base: position 117,406,117 of record NC_057711.1, on the reverse strand, counting down.
TTGACATTCAACACGAATCCCACACTATCAACATCTCAGGTGGTTGATTAGAAACTGAATTGGGCTAGCCAAATAAATATGACGGCAGGTCAGAAGCTAGGAATACTGCAACTAAATCACCTTATTACTCCTCAAAGCCTCTCCACTATCTACAAGATGCCAGTGAGGAACATGATGGAATGTTCTCCACTTGCCTGGATGAGTGCAGTTCTAACAACACTTGATGCTCAACTCCTTCAGGGCAAAACAGCATGCTTGGTTGACAACCCATCCACTGCAGCAATCACCAAGACTCCTTCGATAGCAACTTCCAAACCTGTGACTTTTACCACCTAGAAGGACAAACACAGCAGATATGTGGGATACACTACTTGCAAGTTCCCCTCATAGTTCCCCATTACCTTGACATGGAACTGTATTACCTTTCCTTCAAAATTCTGGGACTGTGTTCTGAACTGTTCTGAGTGAACCTACACCATATGAACTGTAGTGGTTCAAAGTTCACCACCACCTTTTCAAGAGTAATTAAGAATGGCTAATCTACCAACATTGACCAGATCCCATGAAAGAATGGGGGGGGAATGAGAAAAGGCATGTGGGTAAGTGGAGTTTTGTCACTGATTAGCCATGATCCTATTGAATGGGAGTACAGACTTGGGGCTCAATGACTGCATCCTGTTCTGATGTTCCTTACTTCAGAAGCAGTTTTTACTTGCACAATCCTACATTTTTCAGGAGCATGTATATTTTATGACTGTGCTGTACATATACCTGCCATATCATGATACCCAGTGCCTCATGTCATAAGAGTAGTAATTAACCCTTAGCTAATAATCTTTTTGTAAAGTCAAATTGTTACTTAAAATATAGCAAGTAATACCCCCCTCAAGGGCATCTTGTTTGTCATGTGACTGCGTGCACCGACCGTTATCTCTTTCTTCAGTTTGGAGACACTGAAATTTATAAAATGTAGCGCTTCCAAGGCTGGAGCAGTTAAATTTGGCAAACTCTTAAAGATTTTAAGACGAAAGCAAAAACGCATTTTGTCTTTAATGTGGTGAAGAAAAATCCGAAGGCACTTTGACATGTTATCAAACAAAATCTGATATCCCTCACTCAAAATATTTTGACAGGTGACCAAAAGCTTAAAGGAGGTTGTGAATTTTAAGGAATGCCCTAAAGAATGAGGGTGGTGGTGAAGGATAAGGGACAGGATAGGTTCAGGGAGGAAATTCCTGATCTTGGGCAAAAGGCCATAATTTGAGCAGAGCCAAGACCTTTGACGGCAGTGGGGCTAAAGGAGGTTGCAGAAACTGAATGAGAATGTGTAGAGGTTATGCAGTGGTAATGAGTGAGCACTTGGAGGAATAAAAGGATGAGAATTGTAAAACCAATATATTGCAGATACTGGAAATTTAACTTTAAAAGCAGCAAATGCTCATCAGGTCTGGCAGCATATATTTGGAGAAAGGAAAACAGATTAAATGTATCTGTTGAAAGGTTTTCATGTTGTTTCTGTCTAAGGATGCTGCCAGACCCGATGGAGGCCTTCCAGCTTTTCCTATTCTTATGCACAAATACTAAAAACTGGTTTGAATAACTCAACGTGTCACCATTTGGTGTGTTGACCCATTAAATCATTAAGCGAGGATTCCATGAATTGAAATGCATTTCTTCTCATGAGAGAATTCAGATAACAATTTGTTACCAATTTCATTAAGCTTTTTTATGTTTTTGATTCAATAATAGCAGTCAAAAAGGAAATGGATAAATAATTGACAAGGAAACATTTGCAGGGCTACAGGGAAAGATTAGGGAGGAGTAGGACTTAATGCAGGCCTTTTGAAAAAAACAATGAATTATATGTTAAATGGTTACCTTCTCAACCATAGGATTATATGCATTTGTAACTGCTAATCTACCTGCAAAAAGTCAGAGTCCAAATTGCTTGAGGGAGAATGTGTGGCAAGTGCATGTCTACCTTTTGCTTTTGCAAATTCAGAATGCATTTATTTTTGTACTTCATATAATTTGAGGATAAGTCTCAGTGTTTTTACCAGTGTGGTGAAGCATTTATGGTCTTTTACTGGATTTATTATAAGTGGAAGATTTATTTCCCTTTAGTTTACTCCAAAGAAAATTCAGAATTTTGGGATTTTCCATTTTTACTTTATTGCTGTTGCCTAAAGCCATCATCTGATAGGTTTAAACATAATTCAAAGAATGGACAGAACAGATCCAATGGAAGAAAATCCAAAATTGGAGCATAAGTCCAGTAAGTTTTAACTTTTTTTAAAATTTCATGGCCTATGGTGATGGAGGGGAGGGAGTGCTCTCAAAACAAAATCAGTCGTAAACGTTAATTTTTTTTTTTCAATTTTGACTCAAAATGTGAGGGATGAAAGAGAGAATGTTTGTTTTAAAATTCTTAACAGTTTTAATGAAGAAAACGTTGTTACTTGTGGAAAACTCCAAAGCTGGGGGTCAGAAATGCAAGACGAGTCACTAAAAGAATCTGTTAAGGAATTCAGAAGTGATTTATTCCATTCTTTTGTGGGATGTGGACATCACTGATGAGGTAGCGTTTCTTACCCTTGAGAATGTGGCTGGTGAGCTGCTTCCTTGAACCACTATTGTTCATGTGGTGCAGCCACACCCACAGCACTGTTAGGAAGTAAGTTCAAGGTGCTTTTACCCACCAGCCATTAAGGAATGGCAAAATCATCCCAACTCAGGATGGTGAGTGGCTAGGAGGGGAACTTGCAGGTGGTGGTGTTCATATGCATCTGCTGCCTTTGTCATTGTAACTGGTAGAAGTCAGACTTTGGAAGGTGCTGTTGAAGGAGGTGTGACAAATCGCTGCTGTGCGTCTTAGACATAGACATAGAACAATACAGCACAGAACAGGCCCTTCGGCCCACGATGTTGTGCCGAACTTCTAACCTAGATTGAGTACCCATCCATGTACCTATCCAAATGCCGCTTAAAGGTCGCCAATGATTCCGACTCTACCACTCCCACGGGCAGCGCATTCCATGCCCCCACCACTCTCTGGGTAAAGAACCCACCCCTGACATCTCCCCTATACCTTCCACCCTTCACCTTAAATTTATGTCCCCTTGTAACACTCTGTACCCGGGGAAAAAGTTTCTGACTGTCTACTCTATCTATTCCTCTGATCATCTTATAAACCTCTATCAAGTCACCCCTCATCCTTCGCCGTTCCAACGAGAAAAGGCCGAGAACTCTCAACCTATCCTCGTACGACTTCCTCTCCATTCCAGGCAACATCCTGGTAAACCTTCTCTGCACCCTCTCCAAAGCTTCCACATCCTTCCTGTAATGCGGTGACCAGAACTGCACGCAATACTCCAAAGTGCGGCCGCACCAGAGTTTTAGAACATAGAACATAGAACAATACAGCAAAGAACAGGCCCTTCGGCCCACGATGTTGTGCCGAACTTCTAACCTAGATTAAGTACCCACCCATGTACCTATCCAAATGCCGCTTAAAGGTCGCCAATGATTCCGACTCTACCACTCCCAAGGGCAGCGCATTCCATGCCCCCACCACTCTCTGGGTAAAGAACCCACCCCTGACATCTCCCCTATACCTTCCACCCTTCACCTTAAATTTATGTCCCCTTGTAACACTCTGTTGTACCCGGGGAAAAAGTTTCTGACTGTATACTCTATCTATTCCTCTGATCATCTTATAAACCTCTATCAAGTCACCCCTCATCCTTCGCCGTTCCAACGAGAAAAGACCGAGAACTCTCAACCTATCCTCGTACGACTTCCTCTCCATTCCAGGCAACATCCTGGTAAATCTTCTCTGCACCCCCTCCAAAGCTTCCACATCTTTCCGAAAGTGAGGCGACCAGAACTGCACACAGTACTCCAACTGTGGCCTAACCAAAGTCCTGTACAGCTGCAACATCACTTCACGACTCTTGAATTCAATCCCTCTGCTAATGAACGATAATACTCCATAGGCCTTCTTACAAACTCTATCCACCTGAGTGGCAACCTTCAAAGAACTATGTACATAGACCCCAAGATCCCTCTGTTCCTCCACCTCACTAAGAACCCTACCGTTAACCCTGTATTCCGCATTCTTATTTGTCTTTCCAAAATGGACAACCCCACACTTGGCAGGGTTGAACTCCATCTGCCACTCCTCAGCCCAGCTCTGCATCATATCTAAGTCCCTCTGCAGCCGACAACAGCCCTCCTCACTGTCCACAACTCAACCTATCTTCGTATCATCTGCAAATTTACTGACCCACCCTTCGACTCCCTCATCCAAGTCATTAAGAAAAATTACAAACAGCAGAGGACCCAGAACTGATCCCTGCGGAACTCCACTTGTAACTGGGCTCCAGGCTGAATATTTACCATCTACCACCACTCTCTGCCTTCGACCGGTTAGCCAGTTTTCTATCCAATTGGCCAAATTTCCCTCTATCCATGCCTCCTGACTTTCCGCATAAGCCTACCATGCGGAACCTTATCAAAT
>NC_057711.1:117382778-117400530 GCF_004010195.1 Chiloscyllium plagiosum | reverse complement strand
TTCCTATTTCTGGCTTCAGCCCATACTACCTCCAGAGGCAGATCCCCCTCACACTTCCTTTCTGCAGCTGTTATACCATTTCTATATTAGCAATGCCACCCCCCCTCCTTTTTTCCCACCCTCCCTAATCTTACTGAAACACCTGTAACCAGGAACCTCCAACAGCCATTCCTGTCCCACATCTATCCACGTTTCCGTGATGGCCACAACATCGTAGTCCCAGGTACCGATCCACTTATACACTTCATTATGCAATGGTGATAATGCTGAATTCTCTACTATAGGCAGTTGTTGAGATGAATGACATAGATGCATCTAAGGGGACATCAGATCCTTACATGAGGGTAAATGGAGGAATATTGCTAATTAGATGAAGAGAAGTGGGTGGAAGCTCATGGTGCATAAATGCTGACGTAGATCAGATGGGCCAAATGGCATGGTTGGTGCCATAAAAGTTTGAAATAGTTCTTTGATTCTGACTCTACAATCTTATAGTCGAATGGTTTTTGGATGCACTGTGAAATTTGACATCTGAGTAGGTTTTGGGAGGCTCTAAAAAGTTCCCATCTCCACAAGCCTAGCTTTGGAGAAAGTGCCTGGAGCATTCATATTTTCTTTTGGGCAAGGTGGGGAGGGAGCTGGTAGTGGGAGTCTGGCCAGCCGCTCTGGAATCAGTTGTGGAGGCAACTATAGGGGAAATGGGCAATGTGAAAGGTCAGCCTACAGGACTTGGAAAGAATAAAATATCTGACCCTCCCGCCCCCTCCTTTCTCACCCCACAATCTCCCGATGCCACTTCATGCCCCTGCCCCCATCCCCATTAGCCTCTCGTATACTCTGACAATCAATGACCCCAATGATCTTGTATAACCCCCGTGTCAATTTGTACCAAATCATGGCTTCTATTTAATACGTTTACTGAGCATGCCAACTCATCCAGTATCCACCATAGATGGACCTCATGACTCACGCTGAGATGAAATAAGATCAAATATTAAGAGTCTGTTAAAGATTTCAGTATTTTGGTAAAAAGGAACTCATTGATTTTTAAAAAAACATTCAATGCATTTAAATTGTTTCAATTGATTAATCTCTTACAAAAATAAGCATTCTTATTCATTGCCCTACACCAGAGATTTTTATAGGTATTTGGAGCTATCAGTTAAATTGTGAAATGACAAGTACACCACTGTGATTATTTCTGAAATCAGCCATTCAGTACAAATCCTGTAATGATGGGCTTCAGACTTCCATCATCAGACATTGTGACTAGCACGCACTATTCTCTTCTGAAACTGAAGTTCTTTTTCTCAAATTTAAAGGCGTGGAGATTTAAATGTCTTAATAGCATGAGCATTCTAATGAGTTTATTGACATTTTACACTCCTTCATGACTACTTTTAATCTTAAAAAGCACTTGACTTCTCCAAAGATACCTGTCCAAAGGTGTCCCCAGACCTATCTAAAATACTTTTTCATCTGTCCAACAGTGTATCCCAATGCTTTGAAAAACTCGACCAAGATTAGACTAAAAAGTACAAAACTCGCAAGGTGTGTTTTGGATATCCTGCTGACAGAAATTGGATCTATTTGAAGGCAGCTATACTTATAGCTGTGCAGCTAGCTCCGTAAAGCAAACGACAAGCTGCCCCTCGCGTTTCCTCATTGGTGCAAATTATGGGTTAGGGAATGGGCCTTCTGGAATTTGGATTTGCCACTGTTCTGGATATGTTGCTTGCCTTCATTGCTCAGACCATTGAGAATAAAAGTTGGGTCATCACGTTGCAGTTGTGCAGGACGTTGGTGGGACCAGTTTTGGAGTACTGTGTACAGTTCTGGTTGCCCTGCTATAGGAAGGATATTATTAAATTGGAGAAGGTGTAGAAAAGAATTTGAGATTAGATTCTCTACAGTACGGAAACAGGCCCTTCGGCCCAACAAGTCCACACCGACCCTCCAAAGACTAACCCACCCAGACCTATTCCCCTACCCTATATTTTCCCCTGACTAATGCACCTAACACTGTGGGCGATTTAGCATGGCCAATTCACCTGACCTGCACATCTGTCGGTTTCCTCCCACAGATTGTGGTAGGAAACCGACACAGACATGAGGAGAATATGCAAACTGCACACAGACAATCGCCCAAGGCAGGATTCAAACCTGGGTCTCTGGTGCTGTGAGACAGCTGTGCTAACCACTGAGCCACCATGCCACCCCAAATTTACGAGGATGTTACCAGGGTTGGAGGACTTGCGTTGTCAAAGGGGAGGCTGGCTGTTTTTTTCACAGGAGCATAGGAGGTTGAGAGGTGACCTTACAGTGATTTATAAAATCATGAGATGCATAGATAAGGTGAATAGCAAAGGTCTTTTCCCAAGAGTAGGGGAGTTCAAAACTAGAGGGCATTTTCTTTAAAGTGACTGGAGAAAGATTTAAAAGAGACATGAGGGGCAACTTTTTCACACACAGGGTGGTTCATATGTGGAATGAACTTCCAGAGGCGTGGTAGATGTTGTAACTGTACTTACATGTAAAACACATTTACACAAGTACATGAAGAATAGGAAACATTTAAAGAGGTATGGGCCAAACGCAAGCAAATGGGACTAGTTTAGTTTGGGAAATTTGGTCGGCATGGATGAGTTGAACTAAAGGGTCTGTTTCCATATTGTATGACTCTAATTTGAAGAGCATCTCTGTCATTGTGTAATTTTGTAACATTAATCCAATGTTGAACTCTATAGACCAGAAATATGTCTGGTTTGATTTCCAATCTTTGCTGCAGTAAATGTGACAAGCAATTCAGGATTAAAGAAGGGTGTGTCAGTCATGGTTCCTGTTCTTGATGACTATTATACGTTAATAACAGGTGATAAAGTTATTTAGTTTGCCTTGGGATATGCATCCAGAACAAACTAAGCTCCTGACAAAATCATCAATTCAGTGATCCCTGTTGGAAATACACTTAGGTCACTCTGGATGGACTGTTGTCTGCACTGTAGAAAAGTCAGCCTTGTTTCATAGGGTCATCTAGAACTGCCACAGAACTGTTTCCCAGCTGAGGGTTTGTGCTTTCTGAAGGATTGAGTAATTTTTCCCCCAGTAGAGAGGGATAGGTATTCTGCTCCTAGCTTGTTGCCTGTTCAACTTCAGGGAACCCAGAGTTATCCATCTGGTTCACTGAGCCTCCATTCAAGGTTCAAGCTCACCGTTTACTCTGTGCCACTATGCTGAATTATAATGAATCGTTAACAGAAATTCTCTGTCCCTTCACAACCTCCCACCTTGTTATAAATCTGCATCTCAAGTGAAACAAGTGATCTGCAATCTTGGGCATCTTGCCATCTTAGCATGGTATTGGCAAAGATGTGTTCGGTGGTATAAACACGGAGGTAGAAACTGAGGACCAGAAGGAGGCTGTTTAGGTCTTTACCCCTGAACGTCCATTCATAAAGATGGTGGTTATTTGCAATCTCTTTTTTATTTATTTACCCTCTCTTGTCTCATATTTCTTAGTTTTTTGTTTGTTGATCAAAGGTTGCTATCAAACTTAGATTTAAAATTGGCAATTTAACTTACATTAATGGCCATTTGTGGATGAGAATTCCAGCTTTTTGTTCATGTAGAACTGTGTTTCCTAGTTTCACACCCGAAAGGTCTGGCTGTGATGTTTAGATTCTGCCTTCCAGTGCTGGACTCACCATCCAGCAGCAACAACTTCTCTCCGTTCTCCTCAGTATCTTTGTAATCTTCAATCAAATCACCCTTTCACTATCAGAAATCCAGGCAATGCACCCCAAGTTTGTGAAAACTCTTTTCTGGTCCGTGTGGATAACCTGAAACCCACCTTCATCTCAGTTTATTGGTATTTTTTTCTGCTCCTACCTCACTTATCTTCATCTAGGCTTCATTTTGAATGCATCGATATTATTTGCCGTCATGGTTACAAGGTCCACATTCTAACTCCTCTCTGGCTTGAGAAGCTTATCCTGAATTCCTTATTGTTTTATTAATGACAGTCTTGTATTTATTTCTCTGTTAGTTGTACTCCCCACCCCCCCCCCACCCCCCCCACCCCCCCGAGTCAGAATAACCAACCTTCCTGGACCTTTAAGGGACCATCCTGTATTTGATGTGGTTCTCCCATGTCTTTGATTTTCTCTGATGGGGTGCTATTTTGTAATCCCTGTGCATTACACATCTGCACACTGTGTTCTTGTCTTGATGGTCCACTCTCTCAGGATCGGCAACCCTGCATCTGTTCTGCCTGCCCTGCCAGTTGTCCCTTAATTCCTATGTCTCTCTGTCTCTCTCACTCTCTGTCTCTCTCACTCTCTGTCTCTCTCTCTCTCTCTGTCTGCCCCACCACCCCACCCACCCACACACTATCAAACTACTTCATAATTTTGAAGATCCCTCATCAGATCACCAGCCAACCCCCCTTCTTGCTCCTTCCCACCCCCTCCCACCCCCCCACCAAAAGCAGCCCAACTTGTGGTGTGCCTCCTGTAGTGCAGGAATTAGGGAGTTAACCCAAGCAGCAAAGGATGGTAGTTACTGATTTGTTCCTCAAGTCAAGAATTGAAGGATTGTAGGAGGTTGCAGAGATGAAAAGAGGCGAATCCCTAGTGGGATTTGAGAATGAACATTTTCGATCCAGGTGATGCTTTAATTGGAAGCTAATGGAGGTGAGTGAGCTCGGGAGTGGAGGTTGGGCAATAGGTGGTAGAGGTTTCAAAGAATGCAGATTACAGAGGATGTAAAGTGGGAAGGTTTCTTTCTGACCTTAATTCTGACTGTCTGCTTATGATGCTATTTTGTAACATTGAAGATTTAGAATTAAAACACTGCTCAATTTTCCAAGCAAAATGCACTATTGTAGTGCAAGGTCTCCTTGTACTTTAATTATGAAGAGTTTTAATAAAGTCAATAAAGAGTAACTCCTTACAGTGGCAAGAGAACAGGTAACCACAGGACATACATTTTAAGATGATTGACAAAAGGGCCAGAGGGGAAATGAATTTTTATTTTTTCTGCAGTGTTTTGTGGTTTGGAAAATCCTTCCTGAATGCTGGTGACAAATTCAATTCAATCACTTTGAAAGGAATTGGATTTAAAAAAAAAGATAAAAACTGCAGAGCGACAGAAGAAGAGCAGGGAAAAGGAGACTAACTGGATACTTTTTCAAAATACAGTGACAGGCTCAGTGGGGTGGATGGTCTCCTCCTGATTTAATTTCATGTTGGTTTTTCTGCCTGCCTTGTAAACAGATGCATTGTATGAAATTGTGGTGTAATTTCCATACTATAGGATTAACTTCCTACAACATTAATACCAGAAAATGGATCGAACTGCATTTAAATCTTGATTCAGTTTTACAAAACCTTGGTGAGACCATACCTGAAGATTTTTATGTAGTTTTGTTCTCCTTTAAGTAAGGAAAAAATTGGAGGGACCTGCAGCAGAGATTCCTTAAACTCAAACCTGGGATGGTGAGATTGCCATGTGAAGAGAAATTTGAAGAAACTGGGTTTGTATTCTCCAAAGTTTAGAAGAATTAGCAGTGACTTTATTGAAACATATAATATTCTTAAAAGATGCTCTCCTGGCTGTGGATCTAGAAAATGTGGGACGTGGCCTTAAAATAAGACATTTAAGACTGAGATGAGGGAGAATTTCTTCACTTGGAGGTATTGAATCTTGTTTTCTCGGGTTTTGTTTTTACAGTAAGGGCCTCAATTGGCAAATCATTTGTTCGTTCTAGGTGCGAGAGCTTGTTCTTGACAACTGCAGATCGAATGAGGGTAAAATTGAAGGTCTGACGGCTGAATTTGAGAATCTGGAGTTCCTCAGCTTGATAAATGTTGGGTTGATGTCTGTCACGAACCTTCTCCGTCTTCCCAAACTGAAAAAGGTGAGTCTTCAGCATGGCAATTTTGAAGGGAACAAAAGTACTTTTGCTATGTCACGATATTGTAGTGTTGTGGTGCCTATTATGCAGTTCTCTGCATAGGTACACTTTGTTTATATTTTTATACAAGTAATAGTTGCTCAAAATCTTCTAGTGGACCCCATCTCAATCTCCTCAACAAACAATCGATTTTCCAATGTATAATTTCAGTTACATTACACAGTAAGTTTTTGCTATAAATTCTGTGTTAGGATTGAGCCCTCCACTACCACCTGATGAAGGAGCAACGCTCCGAAAGCTAGTGTGCTTCCAATTAAACCTGTTGGACTATAACCTGGTGTTGTGTGATTTTTAACTTTGTAATCCTCTTATCCTGTAAGACAACAATTGGATTGCACAAAAAAATGCCTAATATTTGGATAGGATTTGGTGGTGATTAGTGAGGTATGGTTGCAGGGAGACCACGTTTGGGAATTGTATATCTAAGGGATAATCAGTTTCGGATAGAAAGGAAAAGGAGGTGGTGTAGCTTTGTTAGTAAAGGAAAAGATCAGTACTGTATTGAGAAATGCTGTCAGCACTGGAGACCAAGTCACAGAATCAAAAACAAATTGCTGGAGAAACTCAGCAGGTCTGGCAGCATCGGTGGAGAGAAAGCAGAGTTAATGTTTCAAAATATTAACTCTGCTTTCTCTACACCAATGCTGCCAGACCTGCTGAGTTTCTCCAGCAATCTCTGTTTTTATTTCAGATCTCCAGCATCTATAGTTCTTTGTTTTATTTTCAGGCATGGAAAAAGGGTGGGTGGAAATAAACAAGAGCAAGGGAAAAAGGGAAAAGTAATCTGTTGATCATCAAACAGTAGTGGAGCACAGAACAAATGAAGAAATACTGGAGGCTTCTAAGAAAAGAACAGTAATAATCATGGGTAATTTAATATAGATTAAGATATAGATTAAGTAAAATTGGCATGGGTAGCCTCAAGGGAGAGTTTATTGCATTTAATAGATTTGTTCAAAGGGACAATATGTTGGAGAGCCAACCAGGGAGCAGGGTATTCTGGATTTGATGAGATTAAAGATCTCATAGTAAAGGATCCTCTACGGAACAGTGATCATAGCATACTAGAATTCCAAATTCAGTTGGAGGACAAGAAACAGGATTCCCACGCTTGCTTTCTGCAATTAAACTAAGGTAACTACATAGACATGAGAACAGATCTGGCCCTAGCGGACTGTGACAAAAAAGTAGGACAGTTGATGAGCAGTGGCAGATGGTCCCAACTAAAATATATCCAGAAAAGAAGAAAGATTGTAAGAGGGGAAGGGAATCCATGGCTAAGCAAGGAAGTTAAAGCAAAAAACCTAAGGCATAACATACTGCAAAGGCAAGTGGCAAGCTGAAATATTGGGAAATGTTTGAAGATTGTCAAAAGGTTACTAAAAACAGTCATAAAAAGAGCAAAGGTGTATTATGAAAGAGAACTGCCACAAAATATAAATAGCAAATAGCATAAGCTGTAATAAAAGTGAAGACCGTAGCTAAAGTGAAAGTTGGTCCTTGGAGGATGAAACTAAGGAGTTGTTAATGGGGGACACACAAATGGCAGAGTCACTGATTAAATATTTAGCTTCAGTTTTCATATTTGAAGATACTAGTATCATTCCAACTGTAACAGGTAAAGCAGAAGTTAAAGAAAGGGAGGAACATAAAACAATCATCTTCACTAGGTTAAAAAGTTCTGAGATTGAAGGCAGACCAGTCTCTAAGGCCTGATGGCCTATGTCCTAGGGTCTTAAAGGAAGTGTCAGGAGTGATAGTGGATCCATTGGTTATAATATTCCAAAATTCCCTGAATGTGGGAAAAGTTCCACAGGATTAGAAAAATGCTAATATAATACAGTTTTAAAAAGGGAGGGAGGCAAAAAGTAGGAAACTAAACACCAGTATGTATCATTGGGAAATTGTTAGAATCCGTTATTAGGGAAGTAATAACAGGACATTTGATATGAAGGTTTTATGAAGGATAGACCAGGTTTCATTAATTTCCAAGAGTCCTTTAAAGATGTGACAAGCAATAGAGATCCTGTAGATGTAATATATCTATACTTCCAGAAGGAATTTGGTAACGTGCCAAACAAAAGTTAGTACGCAAGGTAAGATCACATGGGGTTAGTGGTAATTTATTGGCTTGTTTAGAGGATTGGTTAACCAACAGAGAGCAGAGGGTTGGGATGAATGTTTGCTTTTTCTGGCTGACAAGATGTAACTAGTGGGGTGCAACATGGTTCTGTCATCAGGCCTCAACTATTTACAAGTTATATTAATGACTTGGATGCGGGGATAGAAAGTACTGTAGCCAAATTTGCACATGACCCTAAAATATATGGGAAAATAAGTTGCAGTGAAAAAATGAGAAATTTCCAAATGGATAGGTTAGATGAATGGGTAAAATTTGAAAGATGATGTTTTATGTGGATGCGTGAGGTCATCCATTTTGGTTTGAGAAATAAAAAGGCAAATTATTATCTAAATAGAGAAAAACCTCAGAGTACTTTGGTGCAGAGGGATCCAGGTGTCCTCATGTATGAATCATAGAAACCTAATATGTAGGTACAGCAGGTAATTATGGAGGCAAATGGAATTTTGACATGTATTACTCAAGGAATGAGTGTAAAAGTCAGGAAAGGTTGCTGCAACTGTATAAAGCATTAGTGAGACTGAGTTGAAAAGTGTGGCACTGGAAAAACACAGCCGATCTGGCAGCATCCGAGGAGCAGGAGAGCCAATGTTTCGGGCATAAGCCCTTCATCAGGAATGTGGAGGGGAAGGGGTCTGAGATATAAATGGTGGAGGTTGGGCTTCGACTGGGAGAAGATATCTAGGAAGGCAATAGGTGGATGCAGGTGGGCACTAAATTGTGATAAGTCAGTGGGGAGGGTGGAGCAGATAGGTGGAAAGGAAGATGACCAGGTCAAGAGGGTGGGGTTGAGTTACAGGATTGGATCTGGGATGAGCTTGTGGAGGGGCGCTGAGATTTGGAAACTGGTGAAGTCGATGTTGATGCCATGTGATTGAAGTGTCCCAAGGCCGAAGATGAGGCATACTTTCTCCAGTTCTCTGGTGGCTTTGATTTGGCGGTGGAGGCAGCCCAGGACTTGCATGTCCTTGGTGGAGTGGGTGGGGGAGTTAAAATGGTTGGCCATAGGGCGATGGCGTTGTTGGGTGTGTGACCCAGAGATGTTCCCTGCAGTGCTGCATGGGTTGGTGTCCTGTCTCCCTGATGTAGAGGAGACCACATCAAGAGCAACAGTTGTAGTAGATGAGGTGGCTGGATGTGCAGGAAAATCTCCGCTGGATTTGAAATGATCCTTTTGGGCCTTGGACGAAGGTGAGGCAGCAGGTGTGGGCGCAGATTTTACACCTCGTGCGGTGGCAAGGGAAGGGGCTGGGTGTAGAGGGTGGGTTGGTAAGGGGTATGGACCTAACAACAAGGGAATCATGGAGGGAATGGTCTCTGTGGAATGCAGAAAGGGATGTGGAGGGTGATATATCTTTGGTGGTGGGGTCTAATTGTAGGTGGCGGAAATGCCGGAAGATAATCTGCTGTATCTGGAGATTAGTGGGTTGGAAGGTGAGGATTGAGGCGTTCTATCCTTGCTGTGGTTGGAGTTGCTGGAAAAGCTCAGCAGGTATTTTCGTCATTTTTGAAGAGAAATCAGTTAACGTTTAGGGTCTGGTGACCCTCCCTCAGAACTAGTTCATTAGGCATCATTTCACGACACTTGAAGTTGGACGTTGACTTGATGAGGTTTGAGCAAAATTACTTCATTGTCATCATATTTCTGATGAATTAAGATATTTGTCCCTCCTTCATATGTCTGTGGGCAGCCTTCCATGTTCCCAATGTTAAAAACATTGAGACAATTGGGAGGAATTATTCAGCATTGTGGTGTTACTTTTATTTGACACTGAAGACTCTCTGTGGTAACAAAAGCAAATGCCCTATTTTGGATAATTTCCAAAACCTGACATGTCTTAATTATAACACCAAGATAATGTTCTGATAATTACCAGTGTGAAGTTACTGGATCATTCTATTGTATTTATGACTTTTATCCCCCTTAAATCATGAAGCTTAAACATCTGAGCCTGAAGTTATGTGCCAAATCTTTGACATAAAAGCCACATTTGTCGAGTTTGAATATAACCATTCAAAGTATTTCACAGAACCATTATCACCGAAATTTAACACTGTCACTTAAGAAAATAACAGTTCAGAGGATCAACAGCTTGGTCAAAGAGCTAGCTTTTATGGAGTGTCTGAAAGGAGTAGTGAGAGGTCAACTGGCAGAGAGGTTTAGGAAAGGAATTGAGGAATCTTGAGTCTAGGCATTTGAAAGCACAACAGCCATGGGAGTGATTAAAATTAGGGAAGTGCACTGCAAGTTTACACTTTAACTGAATATAACTTCAAAAGAGCATCAGATGATATGATTAAAGTCTGTCAGCACATCTGGCAGACCAATAGTGAAATATTCAGCAGTGGAAAAATTGCCTTAACAACAGTTATATCGTGCTTTTAACAACCAAAGTGGTTAAGAGGAGTATTATCAAATCACAAAATAATGTGTTACATGGAATAGTGTTACTTAGATTTTACAACATTTGAATAGACTGTTTGGCTTAATTGGATACAGTGATTCTGTGAGATGAGGGATAGGAAGAAGCTTATGTGGGGCATAAACATCAGTGTTGGTGGATTGGGAAAAATAGTCATCTTCCTGTCCTGTTTGTTTAAAAAAAAAATTGTGTAAACTGAAGCAAGCTCAAAATACAATGAGCATTGGATATGGTGGTAAGCCAATGGAATGATGATTTTAGGTGATGTACTGTAATGACTTTGGTCTGATCTGTGTTAATTCAGTCCAGTATTCTAGAATTTACAGACTAGCTGATGTTGCAGCTGCTGAACTGAATACCCAGAGCACAGAGTTCCCAAATACAATCAAGGCTATGGGGTGGGGTCATTCTGCAGCAGGGTGGCACCAACAGGGTCTTCACCTCAGGCCCTTGTCTCAAGATTTGCCTTTATTAAGCTTTTACATGATAGCATTGTGGGTAAGTGGTCAGATGTGACCAGAGAACAGTGAGACTTCAATAATTCTCACGTAATTGATTATAGGTTGAGGTGAGTGCACTTCCTTTTCTAATGAATGTTATGTTTTGGGATCATAATGGTAAACCCAGCATTAATTGCCCATCCCTAATGGTTTGAAAAGCTGATGAGTTACCAACAACTTGAGCAGTGCAGGGAGTGGAGTGAACATGTTCTCAAGTGCTGTTAGGTAAGGCATTCCTGGATTTTTAAAAACCAGTGATGTAAAGAACAAATATATTTTAGGTAAGAATGGTCTGTGACCTGGAGTATTGTGTTAAATTGTAGAGATGTGCCTTGAAGGTGGTGGTGATGTTCCCATGTGTCTGCCACCCTTTGCACAGAAGAACAGGTTGAAGAGGATGAAATAAATGAGTTGCATTTCTCTTGGCTGTTTTTCATAACTTCATGCTGGCCCAAAGTGCTTCACAACAAATAAAGCATTTTTTTCAAGTATAGGCATTGTTGTCATACAGAAACATTACAGCCAATGTGTGCACAGCTAGATCCTGCAAACTCCAATTCTGTAATGGACGTACTATCTGCTGTTTAAATAGCTTGGATTGATGAATAACTATTGGCCAGGTTTCCAGAGTAATCTCCTGCTCATCTGTTCAATGGAATGTGTTATGTCTTGTTTTTAAATATTTTTACTCCAAGTTCTCATTTAGCAACTCTGTTTCCTCCTTGGTTGACTTAAGAAACACACTTTTGACTACTGTACACAACTTGCATTGGAATTTTACATTTGGTTCCAAATATTTAGTCACTTTAAGTGCTTTACACTCAACATTGCCTCAGCTACACCCTCTGTTTACACAGTACTGCTAGTGTTGTTGTAAATTCTAACATGAATTACATTGCTCAGTTTGCAGTTAGTATCATTTAACAATGGAAAGATCTAAGACCACTCTGTATGTTGCCTCCACATCTGTCCCTTTCATTGTCCAAAATATCATCCTTTATGAGACACTAACCCAGGGCCCTGCCTGCCTCTGTCGGTATAGAAACTGCCACAGCATTGCTTTGAAAAAAAGCAAACAAGTTCTCACCAGTGTCCGAATCAATATTCACCCCCAACTAATGCCTTCTGAGATAAAACAAACGATTTGATCTTCATCCCATTTGTTGTTTGTAGAAGCTTCAAAATTAGAACAGTGACTATGCTACAAAGTGTTTCAATGGTTTTAAAACACTTCGTAAATTTGCGACGTTGAGAAAGGTGCGATCAAAATGTAAGCTTTTTCATGATTCCTATTCATTTTCTTTCTTTTCATTCTGAACCATTCTCTTCTTCTAATAATTTGTCCTGTTCATTCTTCCTGGAGCCAAATTACTTAGTTTGCATGTAATTCTCCAAGACAGTAATCAATCTTGTGTGCCATGTTTTGCAGCAATATTCCCTGATCCTTAATGCCTGTGTACAGTGAATCAGACTTTGAGGTCATGTTCGACCCTATGAAAAGCTGTAAGGTTAGGTTGCCTTGGTGATGGAGAGGATATTAATTCCACATGTGTAATATTGCCCAACTTGGAACTTGCTTCTGTTCATATGCTGCTGAAATTCCAATCATACTTTTGTTACAAGAGGGTTTGATTTCTAATACTGTCCTAACTGCCCACCGTACACTCTCCATAAATTTCAATTCATCCAAAATTCTTGCTGTCCAGATCCCGTCACCCCTGTGCTCATTGATCCACATTAGCACCTGATCCAACAACACGCTAATCTAAATTTTCCATAATTGTGTTCAATTCCCTCCCCAGCCAAACCTTCACCTGCTGGTCCCATCCCTCTTACTATATGATGTCACTGCATTAGTCCAGCTCTGATCTCTTAAACATACCCATTTTAATCGCTTCACCATTGGTGGCCATGCCTTCACTAGCTTGGGTCTTAAGCTGTGAAATTCCGTCTTTAAGTTTCTTCACTTATCTTTTTTTTCAGAAGCTTCTTAAACATGCAACTTTGACAAACCATTGATCAGCCAACCTAGGCACAGTGCTAAATTTTGTTTAATGCTGTGTTATATAGCATTGGGAATGTTTTACATTAAACTGGAGTATATGAATGCAAGTTGGCTTAATTTATTGTCACAACTCTTTTCCAATTCCAGCTCGAGCTAAGTGACAATAGGATTTCTGGAGGGTTAGACATCCTGGCAGAAAAACTTCCAAATCTCACGCATCTAAATCTTAGTGGAAACAAACTCAAAGACATCAGTACATTGGAACCTCTGGTACTTTACTTTTATTTTTGCTTTTTTCTCTTGTTATGTCTTAACATGTCTGCCATGCATTTTCCCTGCACCTGCTGGTTGTCAGGATGTTACAATCTGCTGTGTGCTTTTTAAGAAGGTCAGCAGATTTTGCAAGAATGTGATGTCTATGATGAATGCTCTTGTATTCACCTAAAACGTATCATCTGCTTTAATTTAAAAATAGATCCTGTGTACATATGAAAAGCTAATCTTAGCATCATTGCATTGCTGCTAACAATTTACATGCCCTTCTCCTGTATTTTGATTCAATTTTGATATTATTCAAAGTGGTGAATATTCTCCACTATTAGGCAGCAGTCAGGAGTGTGATGGAATATTCCCCATTTTCCTGGATTAGTGTAGTTCTAAGGACACCCAAGAAGCTCAACGTCATCCAGGACTCTTTACTTTATAAATCTCTATAAGATTACCCCTCAGCCTCCGATGCTCCAGGGAAAACAGCCCCAGCCTATTCAACCTCTCTTTATAGCTCAAATCCTCCAACTCTGGCAACATCCTTGTAAATCTTTTATGAACCCTTTCAACTTTCACAACATCTTTCCGATAGGAAGGAGACCAGAATTGCACGCAGTATTCCATAAGTGGCCTAACCAATGTCCTGTACAGCCGCGACATGACCTCCCTATACTCAATACTCTGACCAATAAAGGCAAAAATACAGTTGCATCTGTCTACACATTCACCTGAAAGAGAGTGTCCCAGTAACAAGTCCTGATCCATTTTTCATTTCTCCTAAGTGGGCAATCAAGCACCATGGGACTAGAGTTCCCAATCATTGCATCGGTTTGTCTAACTGTGGTCAGTGAAAAAGCTTGTTTGAAATTGCACAAAGTTAAGGGCACCTCAAATTTCCCCTATGTTTTGAACTAGTTCTAAAAGAACTTCTCCACCAGACAAGCAATGCATTGACAGCAAGTTAAACACCACTGGGACTTCCTGTTAATTGCAGATTTGTAGCTCTCTGAGGTAGCTCCAAAAGTGAAACTCATTTTTTTTTTTGAATGCAACATTACATATACCGTGAAAGAATTTTTGGAATTGATGACCCAATCTTAGCGGGAAATAAGTTTTCTTATTGTTCAGCCAGTTGTCTGGTGTTTTAAATTATTTTTGGGTTACCTGCTGTGACGGATTGAACCTTTGTTTAAAAATGCCTTGTTTGTGACAAGCCCATTTAAGTATTGAATTAATCAAACTTTATCAAGTTATCTCTGAAATATATCAAAGGAAAATCTTTTGTAAAGTAATTTTCCTTTTAAATATATTCTAAATTGGATTCTGGTTGCATGTGTTCATGGCAAATGTTTTCATTTGCTGTTATGTAAATCACTTCATGTCAAAACTCAGGAATGCTTTTCCAAACAGGCTTTGGTTTGGCTGTAGTTTGTGCACAGAGCAGAAACTCTTTACTTCTTAAAAAAAAAACTTAAAAACAGTAGACTGTTGGAGGTGCTTTAGGGTTATGAAAATGTTCAATAGGACACACCTAGAGATGATGTTTCCAATTGCAGGTTAGGCCTGTGCAGTGGGGAGAGGAGGCTTGGGCGGAGTTTCAATGCTGGCATGGCCCAATTGGGCCAAATGGCCTGTTGCTGTGTTGTAAATTCTATATAATGTTTCTTCCACAGAAAAAATTAGAGAACTTGAAGAGTCTGGATCTTTTCAATTGTGAAGTGACGAACTTGAATGACTACAGAGAAAGTGTGTTCAAGCTTCTCCCCCAGCTCATGTACCTGGATGGTTATGATCAGGAAGACCGAGAGGCGCCTGACTCGGATGCAGAAGCTGATGGTATTGATGATGACGAGGATGATGAAGGTAACCTTTGTAGTTCCTGGAGTCTCTGGAGGGCTAGGAACAAGAGGCACTGAGTTGGTGCAACGCCCAATGACGTGTAGATCGAACTCATTCCCTAGGTGTTCTTGAGAAGGTGGTGGTGAGCTGCTTTCTTGAAATACTGCAGTCCACATGCTGTAGGTAGACGTACAAAAGGAATTCCAGGATTTTGATTTGATGTCACTGGAGGAATGGTGAGGATATTTCCAAGTCAGTTAGTGTCACTCACATATACCTGCTGCCCTTATCCAAATAGATAGTAGTCGTCTGAACTTGGATGATGCTGTCTAAGGATCTGCTGAATTTCTGCAGTGCATCTTGTAGATAGTACACATTGCTGCGATTAGATTTTCAGTTGTAATTTTGACAGTCTCCCTTAGCTGAGTGATGCAGTGCAAAAGGAGGTCAGTCAGCCCATTATGCATTTACTAGTTCTTTAGAGAGCTCTCTCGATCACCATTGATTAAAACCCATCCATTTTTCCAACTGATCCTTCTTTCTAACCACAAAATATTAGTATTCATTCTCAATTTTTCATTTCACAAATGCATGTTTGACATAGCTTATAACTTAAAGTAATAGAGACGTAAAGCACTGAAACAGACCCTTCAGTCTAACTTGTCTATGCCAGGCAGATATACTAGATCAACAAAGTCCCATGTGCCAGCATTTGGCTCTTATCCCTCTAAACCCTTCCTATTCGTGTATTCATCCAGATGCCTTTTAAATGTTATAATTGTAGCAGCTTCCATCACTTCCTCTGACAGCTCATTCCATACATGCACCACCCTCTGCATTAAAACGTTGCCTCTTCGGTCCCTTTTAAATCTTTCCCCTCTCACCTTAAACCTATGCCCTCTAGTTTTGGACTCCCACATCCTGGGGAAAAGACCTTGTCTATTTACTCTATTCTTGCCCCTTATGAATTTAAAACTTCTGTAAGGTCAACCCTCAGCCTCTGACAATCTAGGGAAAACAGCACCAGCCTATTCAGCTTCTCTCTATAGCTCAAATCCTCCAACCCTGGCAACATCGTTGTAAATCTTTTCTGAACCCTTTCAAGTTTCACAACATCTTTCCAATAGCAGGGAGACCAAAATTGCACACAGTATTCTGTGCAATTTGCTGTACAGCCACAAGAAGACCTCCTAACTCCTGTACTCATTGCACTGAGCAATAAAGGGAAGCCTACCAAACACCATCTTCACTATCCTATCTACCTGCGACTCCACTTTCAAGGAACTATGAACCTGCACTCCAAGGTCTCTTTGTTCAGCAACACTCCCCAGGACTTTTCTATTAAGTGTATAAATCCTGCCCTGATTTGCCTTTCCAAAATGCAGCACCTCACATTTTATCTAAACTAAACTCCATTTGCCACTCCTCGACCCATTAGCCCATCTGGTCAACGTCCCGTTGTACTGTTAGGTAACCTTCTTTGGTGTCCACTAAACATCCAATTTGGTATCATCTGCAAACTTACTAACTATACCTCCAATGTTCACATCCAAATCATTTATATAAATGATAAAAAAAAAAAATCCTTATGGCACTCCACTGGTCACCGGCCTCTAGCCTGAAAAGCAACCCTCAATCACCACCCTCTACCTTTGAGCCAGTTCTGTATCCAAATGGCTAGTTCTCCCCGTATTCTATGTTATCTAACCTTGCTAACCAGTCTACCATGAGGAACCTTGTCAGACACCTTACTGGAGTCCATATAGATCACGTCCACCACTCTGCCCTCATCAATCCTCTTAGTTACGTCTTCAAAACTGGCTTCTACCTTTGAGCCAGTTCTGTATCCAAATGGCTAGTTCTCCCCGTATTCTATGTTATCTAACCCTTGCTAACCAGTCTACCATGAGGAACCTTGTCAGACACCTTACTGGAGTCCATATAGATCACGTCCACCACTCTGCCCTCATCAATCCTCTTAGTTACGTCTTCAAAACTCAATGAAGTTCATAAGACACAATTTCCCACGTGCTTGGTGCAAGAGACTAAACAGGCAACACTCAAGTTGTGAAGACATACAAGAATATCAGAAACACACATAGTACAGCATAAATGGCATCAATGAAGGAAAATGAGTCTGCCAGCAGAGTTTGAGCTGATTTCAAATTTAAAGTCATGACTTGCTGACTCATCAAATAATTGTGCTAAATTTAGTGGTTTGAAAATGGAAGAGGAGGGAATCCTTCCTGAAGAAGGAGTGCCACAAGGATCGGTGCTAGGCCCTCTACTTTTTGTCATTTACATAAATGATTTGGATGCAAGCATAAGAGGTACAGTTAGTAAGTTTGCAGATGACACCAAAATTGGAGGTGTAGTGGACAGCAAAGATGGTTACCTCAGATTACAACAGGATCTTGACCAGATGGGCCAATGGGCTGAGAAGTGGCTGATGGAGTTTAATTCAGATAAATGCGAGGTGCTGCATTTTGGGAAAGCAAATCTTCGCAGGACTTATACACTTAATGGTAAGGTCCTAGGGAGTGTTGCTGAACAAAGAGACCTTGGAGTGCAGGTTCATAGCTCCTTGAAAGTGGAGTCACAGAT
>NC_057711.1:117334483-117381443 GCF_004010195.1 Chiloscyllium plagiosum | reverse complement strand
TTTAAGTACATTTAAGTCGTCATTGGACAAGCATATGGACGTACATGGAATAGTGTAGGTTAGATGGGCTTCAGATTGGTATGACAGGTCGGTGCAACATCGAGGGCCGAAGGGCCTGTACTGTGCTGTAATGTTCTATGTTCTATATTTCCAATTCTGGAGTGTGACTTAAAGGGGAGCTTGCAGTTAGTGTCATTCACATTTATCTGGTGCCTTTGTCCAGCTAGATAGTAGTGGTCATGAGCTTGGCAAGTGCTGTCTAAGTATCTTTAGTGAATTTCAGTAGTGCATCTTGTAGACAGCAGCAGCATGAACTACTGAGTTGGTGGTGGAGGGAGTGGATGTTGTGCCAAATAAGTGGGTTGCTTTGTTCTGAATAGTGTCAAACTTTTTTGGTGTTATGAAATTTGCACTCATCCAGTCAAGTGAAGAGTATTCCACCACACTCTTGACTTGTGCCTTGTAGATTGTGGGTGGCACGGTAGCACAGTGGTTAGCACTGCTGCCTCACAGCGCCAGAGACCCGGGTTCAATTCCTGCCTCAGGCAACTGTCTGTGTGGAGTTTGCACATTCTCCCTGTGTCTGCATGGGTTTCCTCCGGGTGCTCCGGTTTCCTCCCACAGCCGTAAAAATGTGCAGGTTAGGTGAATTGGCCATGCTAAGTTGCCCATAGTGTTAGGTGAAGGAGTAAATGTAGGGGAATGGGTCTGGGTGGGTTGCTCTTCGGAGAGTCGGTGTGGACTTGTTCGGCTGAAGGGCCTGTTTCCACACTAAGTAAGTAATCTAATCAAATTGTGGAAGGCTTTGGGGAGTCAGGAAATGAGTTATTCGCTGCAGTATTCCGAGCCTCTGACCTACTCTTCTAGCCACTGTTTTTATGACTATTCCAGTTGAGTTTCTAATTGGTAGCAAGCTCCCAGGATGTTGACAGTGAAGGATTCAGTGATGCTAACATCATTGAATGTCTAGGGATGGTGGTTAGATTGTCTCCTTCTGGAGATGGCCATTGCCTGGCATTTGTATGGCATGCATGTTATTTACCACTTGTCAGCCCAAGCCTGAATGTTAGCCAGGTCTTGTTGCATTTGGATATAGATTGCTTCATTATCTAAGGAGTCATGAATGGTGCTGATGTAATCATTTGCAATGATGTAATCATTGGTGAATATGCCCATTTCTGACCTTATGATGGAGAGCAGCTGAAGATGGGTGGGATTAGGACACTACTCTGAGAAACTCCTGCAGAGATATCATGGAGCTAAGATTACTTATCTTCAACAACCTCAGCCATCTTCCTATATGCCAGGTTTAACACTAAACAGTGGAGAGCTTTCCATGTGATTCCAGTTTTGCTAGGGCTCCTTGATGCCGTACACAGTCAAATGCAACCTTCGTGTCAAGGGCTGTCACTTCACCTCGCTTCTGGTATTCAGCTCTTTTTTTGTCCATGTTAGAACTAAGGTTGTAATGAGGACAGGAGCTGAGTAGCCCTGGCAGAAGCCATACTGGATATTGCTGAGTAGGCCCTGCTTGATAGCACTGTTGATGACTCCTTCTGTTACTTTGATCAAGAGTAGACTGATGGAGTGATAATTGGCAGGGTTGGATTTATCATGCTTTTTGTGTACAGGACATACCTGGGAAATTTTCCATACTGTTGGGTAGTTGTAGTTGTATTGGAACAGCTTGGTTAAGGGATGCACAAGTTTTTAGGACTAATGCTGGAATGTTGCCAGGGCCCAAAGCCTTTGCAATGTCGAATTTATTGATATGACATGGAGTGAATTGAATTGGCTGAAGACTGACATCTGTGATACTACAAGCCTCTGCAGGAGATCATGGATGAATAGTTTTGTCATCATCAGAAATTCAACTTAAATGAGCGACACCAAACACCCTAAGTTCAACAAAGCTTTAAGCGAAACAGATAGGTGGTACAGTCACTTCATTGAACAAAGTGTCTATTTTTATGACAGAATACCAGATTACTCAGAGACACTAAAGATTTCAATATGAAAGTTACCAGCATCCAGTAATTCATCTTCAAACAGGGACCAACAATGTCACATCAACAGCATGAATGGAAAAAAAAACATAAATTTCAAAATGCCCAGTGGCCAAATTGTGGAATGGAAAGGTTCACAAACTGGTTAGTGAAAATCACAAGATTTAAGAAATTGAGTCATGGTGGTTGTAGCCAGCATGACTGACAAATTGAAGTTAAAGCCTGTAGTAAATTTCAGACATAAAACCATGTCAGACATAAAACCATGTCAGACATAAAGTTCCCTACAAACTCTTGTGCATGTCCGTAACCTATGTTTGGCTGGATGAGGATGTATAGATATCCAGTGGCACACATGAAGAATAAAGGATATTAATGTTAGACATATTCAGGTTCTATTGAACTCGAGATCAAGGAGTGGCTGCAGATAACTAAAACCCATGTTCTAGGTATAGCATCTCCACAGAATTGTGCACAGTACTCAGAGTAGTTAATCAAGTTTTTATGAAGGGTTAGTATAACTACCTTCTAATGAAATTATATTTTGCAGCAAGTAATAGGAACTTAAGGCAGCTATATTTAAAAAGAAACACAGTTGTATTAGCAAATATGTTGTGCTGTAGAATTGAGTCTGATGGTTTAGTTAATGGATATGTTGAAAGTATATATAGTCACACACAAGTATATTGTGACTTGAGTACAATAAGTAATATATTTGAGGGTTTTCAACATCTACTTTCAATTTTTATTCCATTTGTATACTTCTAGTCTGAATGAATGAGGTGAAAGTGTGTGATTGAAGGGGATTAAGGTATGGGAGGCAATAGCATAGTGGTATTATTGCCCGACTGTTAATCCAGAAACTCAGTTAATGTTCTTGGGACCTGGGTTCAAACCTGGCATGGTGGATGGTGGAATTTGAATTCGGTAAAGAATTTGAAGTTAAGGGTCTAATAATGGCCATGAAGCTATTGTTGGAAAAACCCGTCTGGTTCATTAGTGTCCTTTGGGGAAGACCATCAATCATCCTTACCTAGTCTGGTCTATGTGTGACTTCAGATCCATAGCAATGCGGTTGATTCTTACCTACCTTCTTAGTAATTAAGGATAGCCCATAAGTGCTGGCCTAGCCAGAGACACCTATATCCCATGAATGTTTGTTTTTTTTAAAAAAAAAATAATGAGACCTTTCAAGTAAAAGAGCAAATGGTTTGGGACCATCGTCCTCGGCAGCTTTTGTAGATTTTAGATCAGTTCTGGAGAGAAGTTCCAGGCCATGTTACAAAGTGCAAACTTGCTATGTGTGAATAGAAAAATTTCAATGAATAAAATTCAAGAGTTTCTTTTAATTACGTGTAGAAGGAGAGGAAGAGGAGGAGGAAGATGAAGAAGAAGATGGAGAAGAAGAACTAGATGATGAGGAGGAGGAAGATGAAGAAGGGGAAGATGATGAAGATGAAGTCAGTGCAGAGGAAGAGGTAAGAATTCAATGGCAAGATTCAAACCTGTCCCGATGCTATCGATATAAAAACACTGGAGGTGCTGCAGGAAGTTGGCAGATCTGGCAGGCATCTGTGGAAGAGAAAAATAGAGTTAATGTATTGAGTCCAGTGTGACTTATTTGGAATTGATTTTAGCATTAAATTGTGGAGTCTATTTTTTAAAAAATAATTTTTAAGATTCATCTTGAAAATATTACCTTTGACTAAATTGTAGTGTTAAATTTTAGTTGAAAATCTAGGAATAAGGAATTGGAAATAATTCGCAATGAGATTTGTGGTTATTGTAGATTACACAGTACAGAAGCGAATCATTTGTCCATCATGTCTATCCAATTCATTCCACTTGCCTGCTTTCTTGCAATTCTTTCATTTTCAAGTGCTGTATATATCCAAATCCCTTTTTAATATTGAAGCTGCTTCTACTGGCCTTTCAGACAGCACATTACAGATCCATACTTGCTATGTAAAAGTAAATAAATACATTCTCACCATCACTATTTTGTTTCAGCTAATTGTGCCCTCTCACCAACCCTCATGCCAGTAAAAAAAACTTTCACCTTGTAGGCTTTTTCAAAATCTTAGAGGATTTTTAACACCTCTATGAAGTTTCCCCTTAATCTCTGGTCTGAGGAGAATCAGGGTCGAAAAGTGTGGCGCTGGAAAAGTACAGCAGGTCAGGCAGCACCTGAGGAGCAGGAGTTTCTCCTGCTATGCTTTTCCAGTGCCACACTTTTCAACTCTGAGCTCCAGCAGTCCTCACTTTCCCCTGAGGAGAACAATTCCAGCTTCCCCTATGATAACCGAAAATGTTGCAAAGACTTCTCCAATCAAACAGTGTCTGTGGAGAGAGAAACGCTGTTACTGTTTCAGATTTGAAAGCCAGCTTCTCAATGTTTGGTTACAAACTGTGTTTTACTGTGAGGTTAATTGACTTGTAGAAATGAATGGATGATAGTCCAAGGAGCACATTTCATGTGTGCTGTGCATTCATTAAGGAAATCATTGCTCTCAAATTTGTATGTTCACATGAGCCAAGACAGAGGTGAAGTCAGACTGAGTTGGAAGTAGCTGGTCTTGGTGATGGCATGTGTGTGGCCAGACGTACATTTTGGTGAGTCAAATATGACAAAGGTACAAGCAGACTGTTTGTTTCTACCACAAGAGGAATTGATTAAGTAATGCAGGAATGGAGATTGGAGCAGGGCAATGGTTTCAAACTTCCTAATGAAGCTGGGAGAAAATGATTGAAGAAAATGTTTGCTCAACCAATACTGGATAAGCAGTCTGATAGCATAGTAATCATTGAGGAATTGAAAGGGTTAATGATGAAGGCGAAAAATGTTTGTCAGCAGTACATTCCATGGTTTGGAACTCTCAGGTATGACACTATTCTTCCCCAGCAAACTGCTTTAGCCCAAAAGGTGTTGTAGTAACAAGCAATGAGACTATCTTGAATTACGTTGCAAATAGAGTCGTTGTGCACTGTGTCTCCCTTGAGTTAGACTGCACTGGGCTTGCATGGTTCTGAATTTGGCTGTCACTAGCACCAAATAGGACTCTTTCAAATGATTAGTCTGTGAAAGATTTGAATCCAAACCCTTAAAATGAAAAGTTTGTGTCTAACCCACTATATTGCCCTTTCCACAGATTTTACATTTCAAAATTGATGAATTATCTATGTGCCAGTGTGAGGATTCTGGCTTGATTTGACTCCAAAGTTCAGTGACTTTTGTTTTTCCTCCCCTTGTTCATTTTCACTTCCCATGGAATTAAGGGAAAGGAGGAGGACGTTGCTTTGGTTTGAAGCTCTGGCCAGACTTTGTGAGGTTCCACAAACTGCTCCTCAGGAAAGATTTATGGAACTAGAAGTATTACAGTATAAAGGCTAGTTGCATAGACCTGCATTCACTTGACTATAGAAGACTTACAGATGATCTAATTCTCATCTCTGCTGGCACCCATTTCTTCTTCTCCAGTATCTCTTGCGAATCCTGTACTGTTGCTAAATTATCAGACTATTTATCCAATGTTGGGTGAGCAAACATTTCCTCCAATTAAAGAGAAAACTGAACCAATGCTTCTGGAAATTTCATTCCTAACCTATTTACTCTGTCCACTTTGCTGACAACAGTCTGTGGTTGAACCAGTCTGTTTGCCACTTTGTCACATGCGAATCCAAGATGTTCTTCTGGCCACACCCATATCATTACATTATGCCCATTTATTTCCGCCTCTTTCCTGGCTCCTGAGAACGTGAATTCAAAGCAGGGGTGGGCCATTGGTCCCTCTAACCTGTTCTGTCATTCTCCTGGCTGATCTGATTGTAGCCTCAACTCCAGGCATATAGCAGCTTGCCTTCATTGCTCAGACCGTTTAAGTATTGGAGCTTGGACTTTATGCTGAGGTTGTACAGGACATTGGTGAGGTCCCTTCTGGTGTACTATGTCTAGTTCTGCTTGCCCTGTTATAGGAAGGATATTAGAGGGTTCAAAAGAGATTCATGAGGATGCTGCTGGGAATGGAGAGTTTCAGTTATAGGAAGAGATTGGATAGGCTGGGACTTAGTTTACTGGAGTGTAGGAAGTTGAGGAATGACCTTGTAGAGGTTTATAAATCATGAGGGATATAAATAAGGTGAATGGCAAGCGTCTTTTCCCCAAGGCTGGTAATTTCAAAACGGGGGGGGGGGGGGACATATTTTTAAGGTGAGAGGAGAAATATTTTAAAAAAGACATGGGGACAATTTTTTTACACAGTGGTTCATATGTGAATGATCTTACAGAGAAAGTGGTGGATTTGGGTACAGTTACAGTGTGTAAAGACATTTGGATAAGGATATGAATAAGAAATGTTTGGAGGGATATGGGCCAAGCGCAGGAAGGAGGGACTAGTTTACTTTGGGATTATGGTCGGTGTGGACTGATTGGACTGAAGGGTCTGTTTCCATGCTGTATGACTCTGACTCCTCTTTTCTTCCTATACCTGGCAAACTTTGACTCCTTTGTTAGTCAAGAATCTAGTAATGTTGCTTTAAAAAATTAAATTATTTTGACTCCATTAATCTCTGATAGAGTTGTAATGACTTTGACCCGCTGAGAAAACCTTTCTCATCTCTACTTGATATGGGAAACCTCTTATTCTTATATGGTTCTTGTATGTTTTAATAAGTCCACCTCTAATTCTGCTAAATGTCAATAAATAGTCTGGCTAGTCTAACCTTCTCATTCTTGTTATCAGTCAAGTGAATTGTGACAAAGGTTTATAATACTGATATTATTTGGGCAGTTGAATTCTAAAGTAGTGTAAATGGGTACTTGCTTTTCAGTTCTGTGAAAGTGACTTGTTCCTTTAAATATGAGAAGTTCCTTTTATTTGAAGCAGTGTGTCAAAATGATATTTCCAAGAAATCCTGTCACTTCAGCTAGCTGCCTGGTGATATTATTGCTAAATTGTTTACTAACGAGTTTTTACACCACTGGGAAAGCAAGGTCAGAAGTGGATTATGTTCAGAAGATAAGATTCTCACCAATAGGTATCCTGTTTATAAAATTAAGTGTAGTTAAACTAGTTGGAAAATGCTCTGAAGAGCTCAGACAGGAAAAGTCAGTGAGCTTGTGTCTGGGGGAAGAGGTAGTAATTAAGAGATTCACATCTGATAAATATGAATAAATTTGCTGACAGGATAAGCTTGCAACCTTGTCAGTTGAGTAAGAAAGTTTAGAGTGAGGAAAATGAGTGAAACTTCACTCAAGTGGAGTGGCTGTAAAGGATATATCTGGGAAAGGGTGTTGAGTATTTCTTCTGGGGATTTTTAATAGAAGTGTAGCTTCTTTTTACTCTTGTGTGATAAACTTATTTTATTAAAATTACATTGGTAGGCTCTTGTGAATATATTCAGTGACTGACCATCGTGGTAACCCAATCATAAAAATAAAATTTATGATCTCTCAAGCCAGGTCTCACTCTGGGATCTGAATTGTTCAGCAAATCCATCAGATGGAATTATAACGTTTTCTGAATTGCTTCCAATGCATTTATATCCTTTTCTAAAAAAGGAGACAAAGCAGTACACATTACTCCAGATGCAGTTTACCAGTTTTAAATAGAACTATAGCAAAACATCCCAATATTTATTTCCTATTTCCATCGCAATAAAAAAAATTATATTTGCTTTCCTAGTTACAGGCAATACCTGCATGTGAATGCTTTGTGATTCATGTATCTGCAAAATCTCTGCATTTAAATAATATGTTACTTATTCTTCCTGCTAAAGTGGAGAACCTTACATTTTTCCACATTATTCCTCACCTGGTAAAAGTTTGCCCAAATCTTCTCAGCTGCTGCTGTAACTCTAATTCATGCCTTTTTTTTTAACTTCTGCATGTAACTATTCCAATCCACTTTTGGCTGCTGTTCTATGTTCTATTCTCTACAAACTTGAGCTAGTCCAAAACTCTCATGTTCCTGTCTTAACTTGCAGCAAGTCACATTCCACTTTAACCCTGTGGTTGTTGACCTACACTGACTCGGGCAGCATCTTAATTTTAAAATTCTCACCTTGCTTTCAGATCTCTCCATGCTCACCCCTCTCTATTTCTATTATCTCCTTGAGCCCTGCAATCTTCCAAGACTTTAAATTATGGATTCTAGACCATTCATCCCTTTTCTAATCTTTCCGTCATTGGTGTTGACTTCAGCTTCTGTGGCAAACATCTGGAAATCCTTCCCTAACTCTCTCTACCTCATGTTAAAATCTACCTTTTTAACCAAACATTTCGACAGTTGCCTTGCTATCTCATTATGTGCCTTGATGCCACACTTTGTTCTGTAATGTTCTTGTGAAGGACCTCAAGACATTTTATTGCATTGAAGATGCTTTATCAACTGTTGTAGTGCTCAAGTTTAAAGAATTGTCACTTGGCAGATAGAAATGATTTCTTCCGCCAGGTTTTGGGGAAAATTCCAGAATGAGGGTAGAACTTTCTAAAAAAAAAACGCAGTCATTCAGTAAAATATCAGGAAGCACTTCTTCACACAAAATGTTCTGGAAATCTGGAAAACGTCCCCCCCAAAAAAAGCTGTTGAGGGTATGGATTAACTGCAACTTTTAAACCGAGACTGAAAGATTTTTGCAGGCAAATGGATTCAGCATGAGAAACTAAGGTAAGGCAAGTGCAGTAAAGATTGAGAACAGCAATGAAATAACTGTATGGTAGAACAGAGAAGGGGCTGAATGGCTGCCTACTGTCCCTTTGCCAGCTGTTCCACAGCATTTGTTTCCAGTGAGAGGATTTTTGTTGATTTTATGGGTGCCATTCCCTGATCTGACTACTGGGTGATCTATCCACTCTATTGTATTGTAGATATGATCTGTTGTCTGAATCTGTAACTCCCTTGTCCATATTATTTGAAGGAGTGTTCTTCAGATTCACTGCAGCTTACAAGTGAAAGCACGAAAAGGGATACATTGAAAAGGAATAGTGATGTTGATTTAAAAATTTTACAGCGCAGAAGGAGAGATCATTCGGCCTGTCATGCTTATGCTGGCTCTTTAAAAGAGTTGGTAAATTTAATCTTCGACCCCAACTTTTTCATCTTAATACTGTATATTAGTCCTCTTCAACTGTATACACTAAGGTCTTTTGAAAATTCCTGTGGACTTAAAAAAGGATCAAGTCAATGTTCTCTATTTAGTTTTTTTCCATTCATGCGGGGACTAAGCGTTGTGCATCAATATGAATATGACGTGCTCATTAGTTAAAACTTAGTTTGTTCTTTATCCCTTCCATTTGTATTTATGTAGGTGCTATGTAGCCTTTCAGGCCTCATTTGGAAACAATATTTGTTTCTTCACTATATTCATTCCCACTCTCTCTGACTATTGTATCATGAAATCTTTTGTTTAGTCTCTCCTTCCCTTTTGTTTCCCCTTCTACTACTTACCCCACCTCCCAACACTGGTTTAAAAAGAAACTCTTACATTGCCAGCTATTTCAGTTCTAGTGAAATGTCAGATCGACATAAAAAGTTAACATATTTTTCACTCCAGAGATGCTGCCTGACCTGCTGAGTATCTCAACTGTACTTTTTAAAAATTATTTTCGTTACTAATTAGCCCATGAGTTTGCATTCTACTAAAGTGCTTCAGGAGCTCAGTCTAAATAATTCTGTAGCGTGTCTTATCACCTCAGGATGTCCCACGGTGTTTTACAAACAGTGAAGTACAACCATTGCTCATTTAACACTCATAATGTGTTCCAAAGAAAAAGCTTGCTAAACAAAAATTAGTTTCCCATAAGAAACCATGTAATAGGATGAGTGACCTTTCTCACCTGTAAGCTTTGCATTAAAAACCTAACTGGCCCAAACATCCACTTACCAACTCCTCACAACCTGTCCATCATGAATCAGCAGTATGATGGAATACTTCCCACTTGCCTGGATGATTGCTGCTCCAACAAAATGCAAGTTTGTTACCATCCAAGACAAATGTTGATTGTCTGGACAAATAACAGTGTGGCATGTTGGAAGATCAAATTCAAGTGCAGATTATACAATAAAAGGCAGAACTCATAGGAACATTGACATACAGAGAGATCCAGATGTACAGCTCTCCAGATCTCTGAAAGTGGCAACGTGAGTGGATAAGGTGGTCAAGAGGGCATACAACATGCTTGCCTTCATTGGCTGGGGCATCAAATAAAAAAAGTTGGTATATAATGTTATAGCTGTGCAAAACTTTAGTTAGGCCGCATTTGGAATATTGTGTGCAGTTTTGGTCACCACACTGTCAGAAAGAAGTGGATGCTTTGGAGAGAATGCAGAGAAGATTACCAGTACGTTGTATGTCAGGAAGGTTTTACTTATGAGGTTGAATAAACTCTGATTGTTTTCATTGGAAAATTCAAGGCTGAGAGGCAATCTGATAGAGGTCTACAACATTGAGAGGCATAGATAGGGTGGTAGTCAGAGGCTTTTCCCACAAGGTGGAAAGGCCAACTACAAGAGGGCACAGGTTCAAGGTGAGAGGGGGAATGTTTCAGGGAGAAGTGTAGGGAAAATGTTTCCCATGAAGGGTGGTGGGTGCCTGGAACATACTTCCAGTGGAGGTGGTGGAAGCAGTGACATTAGCAACTTTTAAGGTGTATCTTGATAGACACGTGAATGGGAGACGAACAGAGGGATAGAAACCACGCATGGGAAATAAGTAGTGGGTCTAAATAAGGTTTAGAATTGGCATAGGCATGTTGGGCTGAAGGGCCTAATCCTGTGTGGTAGTGTAGATAAGCAGTTCACTTGATTGGTGCCACATTGGCAAACATTCACTTCCTCTATCACTAATGCTCAGTCATAACAGTATATACCATCTACAAGATGTGCATTAGAAATTCATCAAAGGTTTTCAGAAAGTGCTTTCCAAACCCACTACAGGTACTACGACCACCTAGAAGGATAAGGGCACCAGATGCATGAAAACATCATCGACTGCAAGATCCCCTCCAAACCACTCACCATCATGATTTAGAAATATGTCGTTGTTTCCTCACTGTCACTGGGTCAAACTTCTGAAACTCCCTAATGACATTGTAGATGTACTTACACCCAAGGACTGCAGCAGTTCAAAGGGTAATAAATGTTGGCCCACCCAGCAATTCCTATATTCCATGAAAAAAAAGAGAAAAACGGAAAGTATCTTTGGAAGTGCCAGAATGATTTTCTTCTGTGTTGTCTGATTCTATTCCTATCTGAAATGGAAAGATTCTACGACTAAAACTGAAACACTATTTGTGCATTGGGCTGTGCATGGGCAGTAGGTTTTGAGACTGCCTATAAATCTGAAGCAGTTTGTGTGCATTGACCAGCATTGTTGATTTAGCTTGCCAACTTGGATGGTGTAAAGTTGGGGCTACTAACCATTAAACAAGTCTGGCTATGTATATCCATGTTCTATACCAGCTTAATGTACTTCTGGAAGCAGTGCTTGGGTAATACCATGAAATGTGATGAAACACTTTCGGCTGACAGTTTTGATTGGTCATATTGAGAGCACCCTGGTCAAATTCAATCCATCAGTGAGTTACTTAGTCGGTGCAGAATTCATTTAACCTGCCAAAATATCATATTACATCTGTTCCCATGCCTCAGTCTTAATGCAGTACCGTTCAGTTTTGTATTAACAGTTGATGTCCTCCTTTAAAAAAACTTGCATTTACACTGCACCTTTCACATTCTGGGCATAGTCCAAGGTGCTTTACAAATACTGTAATACTACTTTGAAGAGTAGTCAATTTTGTAATGTATGAAATGCAGCAATCATTTCCCACAAACAACAGTGTTGATGTCCAGATAATGCTATTGAGTGATGTTCATTAAGGACAGATAACTGAGCTGAGTTATCCCATTCTCCTCTTCAAAATTAGTGCAATGGTAAATCAATTGTGCAAAGCGGATGTAGATAGTCACTTGAGGATGAAATTTGAGATTATTGCTTTTCAATTCGGCCATCTGAAATCATTTGTAACTAAAGTACTGTTCTCTCCTGCACCGAAGGGCTATGAACATGATGGTGAGCTTGATGAAGAGGAAGATGATGAAGAAGAGGATGAGGATGAAGGTATTGTCTGTCTTCTGTTTCTTGACTATTCAGAATAATAGAGCACAGAAGGAGGTTAATTGGCTCAATGATCACCAAAGTGCCCGTTCCTTGATAATTGTCTTCAATTAGTCCCATTCACCTAATCTTTCTACAATTACTGCACATGTTTCCTTTTCAGGAACGTACAGAAGAACTAGGAGCAGGAGTACGCATCTAGCCCCTCGCGCCTGCTCCAGCATTCCAAAAAGATCATGGCTGATCTTTTTAATGGATTTAGCTTCACTCACCTGCCCACTTACCGTAACCCTTAATTATTTTACTGTTCAAAAATAAGTCTATCTTTGTCTTAAAAACATTCAACAGGTAGCCTCAACTGTTTCATTGGGCAGGGAATTCCACAAATTCACAACTCTTTGGGTGTAGAAGTTCCTCCCCAGCTCAGTCCTAAATTTGCTATCCCTTATTTTGAGGCTAGTTCTAGTTTCACTTCCCAGTGGAAACAACCTCCCCGCTTCTACCTTAACAATTCCCTTCATAATTTTATACATTTCTATAAGATCCCCCTCATTCTTCTAAATTCCAATGTGTATAGTCCAGTCTACTCAATCTCTTATAAGTCAGCCCTCTCAACTCTGGAATTAACCTAGATAACCTTCCCTGCACCCGTTCAAGTGCCAATATATCCTTTCTCAAGTAAAGAAACCAAAACTGTACATGATACTGTAGGTGTGGCCTCACCAGCTACCTATACAATTGCTGCATAAACTCCATCCCTCTAGCAATGAAGGACAATATCCCATTTGCCACTTTAATTCCTGCAAACTAACTTTTTATGATTCATGACTCCCAGATCCCTCTGCATAGCAGCATGCTGCAATCTTTCACCATTTAAGTAATAGTCCATTTTGCTATTATTCCTACCAAAATGGATGACCTCACGTTTACCAACATTTATCTCCATCCGCCAGATCCTTGCCCACTCATTTAGCCTATCTACATCCCTCTGCACACTTTGCTTTACCATTTATCTTAGTGTCATCTGTGAACTCTGACACACTACACCACAGTACACAACTTATGTAACTAACTTCAGAAAATTCTTACTGAATGTGCTTCCATTATGTTATCAGGCAGCATATGCTAAATCCTGAAAACTTGCTGCATAAAATAATTTGTCTCATCTCCCCTCTGATTCTTAATTCCTTCCTTACTTTGTAAAAGTAAACATTTCGTTCAAGTGCTTAATCCCTTATTTAGAAACAAATGTATATATTCACAATCCTACATCAAATTCAAGGCAATATTCAACCAGGTTTTGCACCAAGGAGCCTTGGCAAAATTAAGAGGAATTAAGGGGAGAAAAATCCCCATTGGTGGAGTTGTACTTGGCACAAAGCAAGATGGCTATGATTGTGGGTGTTGGAGGTCAGTCATCTCAGCTCCAGTACATTGCTGCTGGAATTGCTCAGGATCGTGTCCTCGGTCCAACCATCTTCAGCTGCTTCATTAATTATATTCCCTCCATCATAAGGTCAGATTTGGGGATGTTGGTTGATGACTACACAATGTTCAGCACCATTTACAACTCAAATACTCAACCAGCTTGTGTTCATATGCAGCAAGACCTGGACAATATTCAGGCTTGGGCTAGTAAGTACTGAATAATATGCCAAATAAATGCCCAGCAATGATTGTCTCCAACAGAGAATCTAACCTTCAACCCTTGACATGGAATGGCATTACCATCATTGAATTCTCCATTATCAACATTCTGGGAGTTGCTGTTGACCAGAAACTGAACTGGACCAACTATGTTGAATACTGTGGCTAAAGGAGCCAATCAAAGGTTGAGAACTCTGTGGCAGATAGTTTGACTTGACTCCACCACAGCCTCTACACCATCTGTAAGGAACAAGTCAGGAGGGAGTTTAAAAAACGTTGAAGAAAGACAAAATAGCCCACTTGGTTGACACTCCATCCACCATGTTCAAACTTCACTCCCTTCACCATTGATGCTCAGTGGCAGTAGCATGTGCCATCTGTAACATGCATTGTAGCACTTTATCAAGTCTCTTTCGACAGCACCTTTCAAACTTTGCTCTTTAGAAGGTCAAATACAATAGATTCATGGAAACACCACCACCTGCAAACTCCACTCTGAGCCACTCAACATCCTTACTTGGAAATATATTGCTATTCCTTCACTGTCAATGTGGTCAAAATGTGGAACACTGTGGGTGTTCCTGCACCCAGGGGACTGCAGCTGTTCAAGAAGCTAGCTCAATGCCATTAGCTCCAGGACAATTAGTGATGGGCAATGAATGTTGCCTTGACCAATGACACACACACACACACACACACACATCAATGATTGAATAAAGGAGAAACCGTTTATACTTTTGTCTCAAATGTCGAAGAGCCAGTATTTTGGACATACCACACGTGAAAATTTGTATCTGTTTGAAGGCAGCTGCACTTTTTGTTTGTGAATCACTGATTGTAAACTCCCAGTTTTTCTTTGCCATTTCCCCTCCCACATTGTGAAAATGGTGGCTGCTCAATTTGTGCGTGTGACTCTTGACATGAGTTCCAGCATCATGTTGGCTAGCTGGAGGCTCTTGCTCCATCCCTGTGAAATCTCTGGCCTTAGTCGGAGTGACTTGTTAGAACGTGACATTTGAATGATGCGTTTGGTATCTTGGCATTGAAATCATTTGCTGTTATCTTACAGAGGAGGAGGAAAGCACTAAAGGACAGAAGAGAAAAAGAGACACAGAGGATGAAGGAGAGGAAGATGATGATTAAGAAGCCAAGTGGCCTGAAGGACTACTTAGTACTGGTTGGGCTGTAATGCCTCCCTTTCCTCCCCTGATCCCTGACCCTTACCCCAGATTGATGACTGTTGGATACCTGCACAGCACTGAATTATCATGGAGCCAGCAGTTGCCAATGTCTTGACATTCCTTGTATTTATAAATGCAGTTAATCCATATTCCAAAACCCACATGGAGTAGTGAAACTGGGTAGAATTTGGTCCAGTGCTTTTATGATATTGGGGTTTCTTAGGTTTCCTGCTAAGACTATTTCCATAGCAACAAGAACAGATGAGGTGATTGGATAGTCATGTTTGTAAATGACTGCCTGTTACAGCGAGGTTATAGTATCGATCTTTATGTAAGTCAAAAAGCTTTGTAAATAAAATCTTAAACTTTTTGGTTTGTTCTTCGATATTGCAATACCATTTTGGGTGTTATTTACAAATGCAAGATGTTTCTAAACTAACAGTTTTTGGAAAGTTAATAAATGGTTTCTTTTAAAAAGACAGTATTCATGTTTACTATCCATCGCTGGGCAGCACAACAAGCACCATTCTTGGTGGATTTGATGCAATTTTGTTGATAACTGAAAATTGGTTCAATCTTGGCTCTACGCAGTAAAAACTGACCTCAGCCCAGTTAGTAAATAACAGTGGAACAACTTGCCTCTGCACCCTTGATGGTCAAGGCTCCCTCCTTGCGATTATTGTTAAGTGGTCATCCTTGTTCAGTGTGCAACTAAGTATAGGAGTGATGTCGATCATGGTCAGATGGTCCCCTTCAAGACGTGCACAAATAATGAATGTTTAGATGAGAAACTTTTTAGGGTTAATTGTTCCTGCAGAACTGTTCTGAATGCTCAGGAGCGCAGAGGAGGTGAGAGGAGAAGAATGAGTAATCACGTTTGTAAATCTATCTGTGGGTGCCTGGAGATCATCTGTTCTTGAGAAGCCAGCTCTAAATATCAACATGTTACTGCCCAAAATTGGCAAAACCACCTTGGATACAACAAAATTAACCTGCTATTAATTTCACAGGAGATGCATAGTAGTGGATCCTTCGCAATGATGAGGTAATTCCTGGGAATACAGTAATTGGAAGCAATCCCCTCTAGGGCTGCTCCTTCTCATGCTTTGTTAAAGAAAATTCATTGTGCTTTATCACAATGTTTGGTGTTTTCACTTGCTATGCGTGTGGATGCATGCTATTCCTACTAGTTGTGGCAAGCTTTCCTGTAAATGTTGTCCATGGTTTTCTTTATTGACAGAAGCCATGATGAGGTAGATAGTTCAGTTACTGCTCAGAGCGTATAATTTTGCTATCCTGTATTCACTTTGCTTAACACCGTTTATAAAAAGAATCCAAAATATCAATTTTTCTGGAAGAGTTGAAGCGTGAATCTCAACCTAAGAGATTTTGATTTAGTTTATTATTGTCACATGTACCTAATTACAGTAAGACGTTTTGTTTTGTGTGCAGTATGGCAAGATCATAACAAAATCATAGGAAGGAATACAAGTTGCGCAAAAAGCAAGGTCAACATCACATTTGAAATTTGAGAGGTCTATTTAGCAGTCTAATAACAGTGGGGAAGAAGCTGTTCTTGTACCTATTGGTATGTGTGCTTAAGCTTTTGTATCTCCTGCATGACAGAAGAGGTTGAAAGATGATCTAAGTGGGGTGGGAAGGGCCTTTGGCTACCTTTCCATGGCAGCGAGAAGTACAGATGGAGTCAATGGATGGAAGGTTGGCTTGTGTGATGGTTTGGGCTGTGTTCACAACTCTTTGTAGTTTCTTACTGTCTTGGGCAGAGCAGTTGCTGTTTCAAGTTGTGACACAGCCAGATAGGATACTTTCCGCGATGCATTTGTAAAAGTTGGTGAGGGTTCCTTAGGAATATGCCAAATTTCCTTAGCTTTCAGAGAAAGAAGAGGCATTGTGCCTTCTTAGCCGTTACATCGATGTGACTGGTCCAGGACAGGTTGTTGGTGACATTACTCATGCTAATTTACCAATGTACTGTCACCATAACTAGTTTAGTGCTTCACAATAATTCAATGGGCAGGGAACGTATCACACACAAAATGGTTATAGGAATCTTAAGCCCCGAGGGAGGTGGTGGAGATAGTGCTGTTGTCATTGAGCTAGAAATCTACGGCTCCAGGTTAAAGATCTGAGGGCCTGGATTTGGATCTCAGCACAGCAGACGATAAAATCTGAAATCAGAAGGAAAATCTTGAATAGAAAGCTGATTGTCATTAAAAACCCATCTGGTTCACTAAATGCCCTTTTAGAGAGGGAAATCTGCCATCCTTAGCTGGTCTGGCCAACATTCTTGTGGATCTGAAGTCCAGTGTGGTTGACTACTAATTGCTGTCTGGGTAATTAGGGATGGGCACTGAATGCTGGTCTTGTCTAGTGACTAGAAACAAACATTATTACAAAAGCGGAAGTATTGGGCAAGCTAACAGAACTAAAAGTGGATAAGTCTCCTGGCCCTGATGGAATGCATCCCAGGGTATTAAAAGAGATAGTGAGAGAAATAGCAATTCCAGCAAATTGGAAAATAGCAAATGTGACGCCACTGTTATTTTGTTTTTAAAAAAAGGTAGACAAAATGTGGAATTATAGGCCAGTTAGCTTAATTTCTGTAGTGGGGAAAACATTTGAATCTATTATCAAAGAAGAAATAACAAGACATCCAGGTAGAAATTGTCCCATTGGGCAGATGCAGCATGGATTAATGAAAGGCAGGTCATGCTTGACTAATTTACTGGAATTATATGAAGATATTTTGAGTGTGGTGTAAAACAGGGACCCAGTAGATGTGGTGCATCTGGATTGCCAAAAGGCATAGCACAAGGTGCCACACAAAAAGCTGCTGCATAAGATAAATGTGCACAGCATTATGGGCAGTGTATTAGCATGCATAGAGGATTGGTTAACTAACAGGAAGCAAAAAGTGGGGATAAATGAGTGATTTTTCTGTTTGGTGATCAGTGACTAGTGGTGTGCCTCAGGGATCAGTGTTGGGACTGCAACTGTTTACAGTTCACATAAACGATTTAGAGTTGGGGACCATGTGTAGTGTGTCAAAGTTTGCAGATGGAACTATGATGAGTGGTAGAGCAAAGTGTGCAGAGGACTGAAAGTTTGCAGAGGGATATCGGTCGCTTAAGTGAGTGAGCAAAGGTCTAGCAGATGGAGTACAATATTGATAATTGTGAAGCCATCCATTTTGGTAGGAATTAACAATTAAAAGGACAATTATTTGAATGTCAAAAAATTACAGCATGCTGCTGTGCAGTGGGTGTCCGTGTGCATGAATCACAGTAGGTTGGTCTGTAGGTGCAACAGGTAATTAAGAAGGCAAATGGAATTTTGTCCTTCATTGCTAAAGGGATTGAGTTTAAAAGTAGGGAGGGTATGTTGCAGCTGTACATTGTGCTGGTGAGGCCGCACCTGGAGTACTGTGTGCAGTTTTGGTCTCCTTACTTGAGAAAGGATGTACTAGCATTGAGTGGGTGCACAGGAGATTCCAAAGTTGAGAGGGTTGGCTCATGAGGAGAGACTGAATAGATTGGGATTATGTTTGTTGGAATTTAGAAGAATGAGGGAGCATCTTATAGAAACATATGAAATTATGAAGGGAATAGATAAGATAGAAGCAGGGAGATTGTTTCCACTGGTGGGTAGAATTAGAACAAGTGGGCATAGCCTCAAAATAAGGGGATGCAGATTTAAGACTGAACTGAGGAGGAACATATTCACCCAAGGGGTTGTGAATCTGTGGAATTCTCTGCCCAGTGAAGTAGTTGAGGATTCCTCATTGAATGTTTTTTAAAGATTAAGATAATTTTTTGAACAGTAAGGGAATTAAGGGATATGGTGAGAAGGTGGGTAAGTGGAACTGAGGCCATGATTATCTTGAAATGTGGAATGGGCTGGAAGGGCCAGTGGCCAACTCCTGCTCCTGGTTCTTATGTTCTGTGAATTAATAATGAGAAAAGATGCCTATGAGATGTATTCATGGAAATCCCAAACCCTTCAGAGAGTAACCTTACCATGTGACTTGGGATTGGAGTTCTGCTTAGGTTGACATTGGGGAAAGAATATAGACAACTTTTTGATTACTTTGTATTGTGCAGAGACTCTCAAAATATATGAGAACTCAGTGAGGAAACAGTGTACAAACTAAAGGATTTTCCTTTTACCAAAGTAAAGGAGAGCCAATAGATCCTCAAATTTAACAAAGCACACCAGGATAATGCATTTCTCAATGATTCGGCCATTTTCTTTTTCAGGGTGTCATGAATTAGCATGGATTTCACTGCTTTGGGCTGTAAATATTATTTTGTAATTATTTCATTTCTGTACTGCCTTTCACATACCCATGGTCTGGACTCAAGATCCTGATGATGAGACAAATTCCAGGTCCCAAACCCCTGTAATGACTGCATTGGTTGTCATGTACAATGTTGGAATGACTGGCCATTCAGTGACTGAGGTTTGCTTTTGCTGATGTCTTGAAGTTGGCAGATATGGTCCTGAAGCTGGAGGACCTTTGACCCCGAACAATTGGGAACTGCGCCATTGGAGCTTATATAACTGGGAGAGAAGTAATGACGTTTCGCAATCGAAATGCTCTCTGAAGACTTCTTCATGAAGCTGGTTACAGCTGCCAGGCTGCTGCTGTGAGGGAGTTTTGATATACAGGGGTGCCTCAGCAGTGACCAGCTCATAATGTCAGCTAGACATAATGTCTAGCTTCAACAAAACTGGAACATAATGTTCAAGACTCGAGTTTTGCCAAAATGCAGCCTCTACCCTGCCTGTTCTTCTGCATCTGGGAGGTTTGTTTCTGTACATTAACTGAATTTCAGCTTCGAGAGGCTTCTGCCACACAGGTTCAAATATTGACCCTGAGTGATCCTTCAGTTGCCTCAATGATCTATGCCTGCTTTTAGGCAGGTAGCTTATAAAATGGGGGAGATACCAGGCTGTAGAGGGGGTCGCCTCCATTCTCCCTCTCCAAAGCTTCAATGCCAACTGCCTGCCCCTCTTCTGCAGTTATAATGTGTCCATCAATGCTCTTAATGCCTTTCAAGAGAGGTGGCACAGTGGGGGGGATAAAGTGCTTTATTTCCCCCTCTAATACTATGTTGATTTAGTCCACTCCCTCTCTCTCTCTATCCCCCACCCTCACATTTTGATATAAGCATTGCCCTTAATAGGCTTTGCTTGTAAATATTCAGTTGGCCACATGGGTATTTTCCTGATGGTGGAGAGAGAAAAAAATATAGACAGTTAGCTGTCACCCAGCCCTGAAGCAGCATGTTTCGAAATAGTCCAGAAGTGAGAAAATGCCAGCAAACTGGCACGCCAGCTGTTTACAGAAATTCATGATCTCTACCATTACAACCCTCCCAAGACTGAAAATATTACCCAGGTTGTCCCAAAGTGTTTTACAGCTAATTGACTATGTTTGACATCGTCAATCTGGTAAGAAACGTAGCAGCCAATTTTCATGCAAAGATCTCCCCACCAACAGTGTGATACTAACTATATTTTTCTTGTATTTTTTTCAAGAGATGTGGGCTTTGCTGGCTGGGTGGCTCTATTGCCAACCACTAACTGTCCTTGAGAAGCTGATGATGAGCTTCCTTCTTGAACCACCACTGTCTGTTTGGCGATATTAATCGAGCAATGAATGCTAGGGAGAACTTCCCTGATCTCAGATGGGATTTTCAATGGTCCCCCAAGAGTCTAGTTGGAAACAGCTTAATATCTCATCTAAGTCAAGTCCATGGCATGTGAATTAAACAAATTACTTTGTAACAAAGCTGAGGGTGTTGTCCACTGCACTACAACTGCTACCTGTGGCTAACACTCTCTAGTGGCTGTAGTCCTGCATGAAGCAACATTGATATATTAATAGGGTTAGTAAATGATAAGAAAGTTGAATGTTATTCATCCACTTCCCATTAGCCTAATGAGGCCAATTTACAATTCTGTGAATTTATGGACAAA
Organism: Chiloscyllium plagiosum; assembly: GCF_004010195.1. Lineage (NCBI taxonomy): Eukaryota > Metazoa > Chordata > Chondrichthyes > Orectolobiformes > Hemiscylliidae > Chiloscyllium > Chiloscyllium plagiosum. The sequence continues at coordinate 117,360,493 of NC_057711.1, read as the reverse complement.
ATAACTAAGCTAATGTCAAATGGAATTTTACAAAACTGGGCCTTAAAACTGCTTTCAAAACAAAAAAAAATTGCCTGTTTCCTGTTTTAGGGATGCTACAAAGAAATTTACAACCAATTAATTACTTTTGAAGTGTAGCCAGTTTTATGTAGGCAAAAGTGACATTCAGTGTTGCCCAGAAAACCTCCAAAAATATCAAATAAGATAAATGGTCAAACAATAATCTTGTTTTAGTGACATTATTTAAGGGAGAAATGTTAGCCAGTTAACCTACCTAAATTCCTATGTCCTTCAAATTGATATTTTATGTCAAACCAGTTGGGTAGAGGCTTTGGTCTAATGTCTTACTCAGAAAATACTATCACCAAAAATGTTGTAATTCCCCAGTAGGATATGGAGGTTTCAATCTCTATTGTGTGTTCGATCCAAGTGTGGTTGAACCCAGAACCTTCTGATCAATGAGATGTGAATCAAATTTTCATGGTCTAGTGAGTACAGCATGGCACTGGAGTTTTAGCTTCCAATGTCTTTTAAGGTAATTGTAAACCAATAAGTTGGAATCAAGAGAGGATCATTGCACTACTGTGTGTGCGTGTGTGTGTTGAATGTTGAAATCATTGGGATGGTGTTGATGGAGAGAGGAACAAACACTGTCTGCCTGTTTTAAACTGCCTCTTCTGACTCTCTTGGACATAAGGGACCTATCTGAAGATATGACCAAAGCTTATAGTACTGTATTATAAAAAAAAAGTGTAATTTTGGTTACACTCTAGATACTGCTAGATCTGTTGAGTTTTTCCTGCAGCTTCTGTTTTTTCTTGTTGACACTTATGGCATTGTGATTGGAAATGTACATTATATTGGAGTGGTGTATTGATACTCTGATAGATCTTAATATTGTCACAATTATTCAAATTGTCTTTGTAATATTATTAAATAATTCCTTATCACAAAACCAATCAATTCCTGTTTACCACTTTAGCTTGTTTGACAGTGTTATTTACAAATTACTTGGCCATGAATTGGGGTGGAAATTATTCATCCCTTTCTCTTTGTTGACAAAAGTAAAATTATATTGGTTCCAAGTGTCTGTAATATTTGCCTCTCTCAAGAGAATGATTCTACATATCAGAATATAGTGTTAATAATAAAATGTTATGGTCTCTGTTGGATGTGTTCAGAATTGTGGAGAAAGACTTTGAACTTAATATGATTGTGTGTGTTTAAGATTGAGATTTCTGAACTTTAAGAAGCCAACACCAAAAATGCAGACTATTTTTGTTAGTAAAAGACAACTGCGATCTGTAGCTGTTGATTTGTCTATTTTTAACGTGAGAAAGGTGCTGCTTCTAATTGTGTTTTCTCTTCCAGCGTATCCATCAGGATTATCAGAACATCCTTGTCTTTGGATTTGGAGAGTTATTCTGGAAAATAAGAATCATGGTAAATTATTCATTTCCAAATTTCCTACAGGTCTTCCTTCTCGTATCATCATCAATTCTCTGAAAGAAGGCTGGTCCAACATACAGTGTGGCAAGCCAGCAGTTTCCAAATCCACCAATGTTTGAATGAGGATCAAAACAAGTGACAACAATCTGATCAGTATCATTAGCCAACTGATTAAACTGGCTCTAAGGCTGCTCTAGCAACATGCGTGTTTTAGGCTGGATTTTTGAATATTGATAGTGGTGACTCCAACTTTCTTTCTCTCACATGGCTGACTAGGAATCTTCCTTACTTTTACTGTTTGACCACAAAGCTTCTGGCTTAGAGGCAGGAATGATACTCAGTGCACCACAAACTGCGTATCATTCTTCTAGGATATGAGGCGGTTTTGATAACATTTTCAGGCTTTAAATATTTCAGCTACATTCAAATGAGTTTAATGATAAATATCAATATAAAGCCTCCTCTCTGCTAAAATCAATGATGAAATCAATTCTTTATGGTCCCTAGATATGTATTAAAATGTATTATTGTTGGAGCAGGGTTAATGTTTTATTGTATAGAAAATATGTGTATCTTAAGGTGCAAAAGAACTCCCTTCAATTCCTTATAGGAAGGAATGGCAGATTGGAAACCCATCTGGTAATAATCATTTCAAGCTTCAATAAAAATGCCACACATTTGAACTGTTTCTGACTTTGGTTTTAAAGAGATTTGTGTTTGGTGTGTAATTTTTTTTGTCTCACAAAACACTGAAGTGATACTCTGAACAGCAAGTTTTATGTGGGTGTATGTTTATGGGTAGCTTTTGTATTATCTATCAATTGCAGCCGACAGACTGCGATTAAATGCATTTGAAGACGTGCTGTTCAGTCTATGGCTTCATTTTGGTGCATAAAAATGTGTTGCTGGAAAAGCGCAGCATGTCAGGCAGCATCAAAGGAATAGGAGAATCGACGTTTCGGGCATAAGCCCTTCTTCAGGATTCCTGAAGAAGGACTTATACCCGAAACGTCGATTTTCCTGTTCCTTTGATGCTGCCTGACCTGCTGCGCTTTTCTAGCAACACATTTTTAAGCTCTGATCTCCAGCATCTGCAGTCCTCACTTTCTCCTCGTTCATTTTGGTGCAGGATGTTCCTGTTTATTGCAGTGTTCCTGTTGATCAGGGAATGGGAAAGAAACAAATGTGACAATTCAGTTCTGAGGAAATAACAATAAGAATCCTAACAGAATCCAACAGTCCACAAGGACTGAATGACTGTGATAAAGAACTTTTGCCCATGTTCGTCCTTCAATTTTGACCTCTTTTACATTCCTGATTTCCCCCACTTCACTCTTGGTGCTCATACATTCAACAGCCAAGGCCCTAAGCTCTGGGATTCTCTCTCCCCTTCTTTAAAATGCTGCTAAAAACCTACCACTTTAGTCAATAATTTGTTTGCCATTCCTAACATTTCGTGTTGCCCATATTTTGGACACTTTGACCAGTTTATATACTAAAAACATTTTATCCATGCGGTCTTGTTGGTGAGGTGGATGAAGCAACACAGAAGTCAGTTTGTGGTTCAATTGAGTTCTATTAACAAAATGTTCCTTCTTAAAAACATGCTGCATTTCCCAAATTCCCATAATATTTGCCTTCAACTGTTAAGGAAGAATATTAATCGCAATGATCCATGGTGTTTGAGCTGGACTATTGGAATCTCCTTGCTCTCTGGTGTGAGGCAGTCTCACTTACACAAAGGTGGGTCTTGCATGTCCGTGCAGATCTCCTTCTAGGTCTCCTTCTGCCACGTGTTTTGTTGCGGGTCTTCACTGAGGGGGTGGCTTCCAGGTGCATGTTTTTATCCTCCCTCTCACCCCAGACCTTCCAGAATGTTCTGAAATCTTTAACCAATGGGGTCATGAGCTGAGTTCAAATCATTTAAATAGGGCCATGCCAACACCTTTCTCTGTTGCCATGCTAGGAAGTGTAAAAGTGCACATACTCAAGAAGTCAAGGTGCCAGAAAGTCTGATTAATACCTCTCCAATACATAATCCTCAGGCTGATTGTAACTCATTTCCCTTGAACCTTTGTAACCTCATTGACCTTAGATTCCCTGTAGCCGATAGTTGCTGGCTGCTGTTTGATTTGGCCAACTTTCTTTGACAGCTAATTTCTCTGGCTGTGGGTTAATTTAGAATGTCCAATTTTAGACCCAGGGTCACTCAACTACACTCGTTTTGTGGGTCAGGCAGAATACTACCACCAGACACATTTTCCCCATTCCTCCACTGTCAGAATTCCACAGGGATTGTTCCACAACATCCAAATCCATCCTTCCTAAGGAAGGATCTCCATCTCATCCTGGATCATCACCCTATCGCTGAAAGCCAAAATATTATTTCAGGACTCTTATGGACCTAATCTCCTGGAGATCTCCCCTCCACAGCTTCCCACTTCATCGCCTCCCAACCCCATATAGCCTGCTTCCCACCTCCTTCAGAAAGTCCAAGTTTCTCCCTATCAGTTCCAGAGGATGTTTTCATTTGAAGGTGCTGCAGACCTTTCAAGATCTGTAATCTTAACTGTGAAAACAGGTCAAAACCACTTTCACTGTGTTTAATTTTTTAGTCCTTTACAGTCCAGTCAGGCTACTATGGGAAAAACATTTGTTACTTCAGAGAGCTTTATAGATTTCTTTCCATGGACAATATCCTCAAGACTTTAAAGAAATGACTGCTGGTCTAATTGTCAAATCCCTGAAGAATCTATGTCGCAATTACTGATCGGCTTTTTCCCCTGGTTAGAGAGTCTAGAATATGAGTTCCAGTTTCAGAAGAAGATTGTAAATTTAGAATTCTTTCCCCCTGAGACTTGAGACTACTTGGTTATTAGATTTTGGCAAATTTTTGGATGCAAAGGAAATTATGAGTGCTCATAATTCACCATAACTAGGTAATAGACTTTAATAAACATTTAAAAAATTTAATTTGAGGATGTGAATGTCACTGATTAGGCCAACCTTTATTGCCGAAACCAATGTGTTTTTTAGAAGATAATGGTGAGTTGGCTTCATGAACTGCTGCATTCCCTGAATTATAGGTACACCTATTGTGTTGTTAGGATAGAGTTCCAGGAATCTGGCCAAGCAACAGCAAAGTGAAGACAAAATAATACCAAGTCATAATGATTGATGCTTGAGGGGAACTTGCAGGCAATGGTGTTCCCATGTGTCTGCTGCCCTTATCCTTTCAGATACTAGGCTGTTGGTTAGCAAGGTGCTGTTGAAGTTGATATAGTGAGTTTTTATTTTTTTCTTCTTTTTAGAGCCAGCTCTCAGAGTGGACAGGATGTCTGAGTTTTTTTTTCTTATTTGTTTTTCTTTTTTTTGTACAGGTGTGGAACACAGTGAAAGACACAAGGTGCACAAATCTTTATTCGGTTTATGGTGAGTTTTTATTAGATACACATTGAATAGTATTGGGCCAGGTTTGACAGTGGGGATGACCCATCTAGTAGGGCAGGAGAGTGATGGGTGGGACTCCTTCATCTTCCTGCTTTGGCCTCAATTAAATTTAATGTTGGAAAGCTTATCCCCATTCCTGCCCTACTGCTAAATGAGGTCCTTAAGTGGACAATTATTGCCCAATTAATCTCTCTGTACTGGACAGTGATACTTAGCACATTGAGCCAGAGCTTTTCAGTTAGTTCATTTCCCCAAATGCTTCCACTTCAAGTGATCTGATATGCCTTTTACTTTTGAATTTTCACTTTTTATCTGCTACCACCACCTTTTCAATCTGCACGTTCCAGATCAAAGCAACTCAACTGCACTTAAAAATGAAATGCTCCTCATCTCCCCTCTGGTCATTTTGCCAATTATTCACACTGCCTACTGGTTACTAACATACCTGTTTATAAACGTTTTGGTTTGAAGACTTAAATCATCAGCACCATTGTGTAATACTATCAAATAAAGTTGCTTTCCAAGCGTTTTTAAGAAAGTGAAGTTTGCTACTGAGTAACTGGGAGAAATCATTGTCCCAATTAAGCTAATAAAGCAGGATGCAAGACAAGAAAGATGTCCTCAATGTCTAGTCTGCCACTGTGTGCAGGAAAATTACTAGATCAGTTGAATTTGCTTGTCTCAAGCAGAAGATTGAATTTTTAAAACCCATTGCCTACATAAATTGGACTACGATGAAATGGTGCTCTGTGTGTTTTGATAGACATCCAACATTTTTTTTGAAAATGAAATTTTTGTAATTTCCTGTTAAGTACAAGTATGGGAAAGGGTTAGATTTAAAGACTGAAAAACAGAACAAATTGAAATTGGGCAAAAATGAAATTGGAGATTGTTGTTGTGTGAACTGCTGGAAATTAAAGGATATTACCCTGTAGTATTTGCATAAAAGCAAATTATTTCTGTTATCATTGAAGAAAATGATTTATTTGCAGTACAAGTAGTTTGTGAATTTGCTTAAAATAAAATCTTCAGAAGTACTGAATATAATATCTGAATAATATGCAGGGCCTGAAGGAAAAGGGAATAGCTTTTTTTGACTCGCATTTGGCTTGAACATCATTGTACACATCAGCATGGACCATGTTTCTATGCGACAGACTTTATGATCTGACTCCACTATATATTGTAATGATTATTATTAAAAATGTTGCAAGTCTGCAGGTCTTGTTTTACTGTATTATCTGCAATCGTAACATATCATGCCTCTTACTGTTATATTAACCCATAGTTATCGACTGCTTATTGGTAATTGATTTATTAGACCATTATCATTAACAAGACATTAAAACCCTAGAAGCCCCAACAGAGTGGAAGCAGGCCATTCGGCCCTTTGAGTCTACACTGATCCTCTGAAGAGCATTCCTCCCAATCCCCACAGCCCTATACTTTCTATGGCTAATCCAGCTAACCCATACATTCATGAACACTCTACGCAATTTAGCAAGGCCAATCCACCTAACCTGCACATCTTTGGACTGTGGGAGGAAATCGGAGCACCTGATGGAAACTCATGCAGGCTCTGGGAGAAGGTGCAAACTCCACACTCGCAGCTGCCTGGGAATTGAACCTGGGTCCCTGGTGCTGTGAGTGGGCAGTGCTAACCACTGAACCACCATGACCAATGTGCCTATAAACAATATATCTCAAAAGCCAATGGACAAATTTTAATGATGCTTGTAAGAAATGATTAGTTTTAGGCAAAGCTAGATTTCTTTATGGAATGTTATGGGTTATTTAATTTAAGATATTGATGATTATTTTAAAATATTGTGCATTGTCTCAAATTTTGTAAGGTCAGAGTCTTCAGAATGAGATGTTGAATATGGATTGACTTGAAGCATCCCAAGTGAATCATAGAGATGTATAGCATGAAAACAGACCCTTCGGTCCAACTCTTCCATGTAATCAGATACCCTAAATTAATCTAGTTCTATTTGCCAACACTTGGCCCATATCTCTCTAAACCTTTCCTATTCATATACCCATCCAGATGCCTTTTATATGTTTAATTGGAAGCACTAGCCTTCAGAGCGCCGCTCCTTCATCAGGTAGTTGTGGCGATAGGATCTGATGAAGGAGCGGCAATCCGAAAGCTAGTGCTTCCAATTAAACCTGTTGGACTATAACTTGGTGTTGTGTGATTTTTAACTTTGTACACCCCAATCCAACACCGACATCTCCAAATCATGACTTTTATATGTTGTAATTGTACCAGCCTCCACCATTTCCTCTGGTAGCTCATTCCATACAGGCACCACTCTTTGAGCCTCTTCCTAAAGCTCAAACACTCCAGCCCTGGCAGCATCCTTGTAAATCATTTCTGAACCCTTTCAAGTTTCACATCCTTCCACTAGGAGGGAGACCAGAATTGCATGCAATATTCCTAAAGTGGGCCTAACCAATGTCCTGTACAACTGCAACATGAATGGAACCTCTGAAATATGTTTTTTTTTACAAATTATAGTTATCTAGCATCAACCAGGTAGGGAAAATCCTCAAGGAAGACCTGCATTGTTTTAATGATGTTAAACTGACATGGTGTGACATGGGTTTGCGCTCTCCTGAGAGCCACCTTCACCCTATTGAATTCACTCAATACAGAACACAGGTTGTAATTTCTGTGTTTTCTTTTAATTCATTCACAGGATGGATATCACTGACCAGGCTAGCAATAATTTCCTCGCGGGCAGTTCAGAGTAAAGAACGTATGTGACCCCCAGACTCTTAGCATAGGCTAGACTGATAAACTGATTCCTGGTGAAGGGCTTTTGCCTGAAACGTCGATTTTCCTGCTCCTCGGATGCTGCCTGACCTGCTGTGCTTTTCCAGCACTCTAATCTAAACTCTGGTTTTCAGCATCTGCAGTCCTCACTTTTGCCTAGACTGATAAAGACCACAATTTCCTTCTGTAAATAACATTTGAAAAAGTTTCCATTGTCATCTTAACTTTGGACTCTTATTTCTGAATTTTTAAAAATTGAATTCAAATTTCACCATCTGCCATGGTAGGATTCAAACCCATCTCCCCAAAACCTTACCAGGGTCTCTGGATTAATAGTCCAGCAATAATACCACTAGACCATCGCCTGCCCAATAAAAACCTGATGCCATTCTCTTTCTGTTTTGAACTCTGTGTAAGATTGTTAATCCACGTATATAGGGTCATTTCTAGATTGTTACAATCTGATTTTATCATAGATGTTCACATTGAGTCTACATGGTGATTAGGCAGGATATCTTATCTGTGCAGGTCAATGCAACTTCAATTGTTTTGTTTTTTTAGACAACAGATTGAAACTATCAAGTGGTTTCATCCATCTGCATAAAGTATAGCTGTCATTGTTAGTACCAATTACTAGCATGTGCATGAAAATTACATTGATAATTTTTGAGTAAAATTCGTAATTTTATTAGGAATTAATAATTTCTTTCATATTTCAGCAAGAAGAGGTACTAGAGAAATTGATTGATTGGATTAAAATAAAGATAAGCAGGAGGTACTTAAATCTAGCAGTATAAAAATCATCTAGTCTGGATGAGATGTCTCTTAAGTTACTCAGAGTGGAAACTACAGAGACTCTGACCAATAATGTCAGTCTTGTTAGATATGGGTGTTGTGCCAGATGGTAACACTGTTCAAAAAGAGGGAATAGTATTAAACCCAATGTTGATCTTACTTTGGACACTTTGACCAATTTATATTAAACTCATTTTACTCAAGTGCTATACTTGTGAGACAATTAAAACAGAGTTGATTTGCAATTCAGCACAATTTTATTCACAAAATATACAAAAGACACAAAAAGAAGCCATACGGCCAAATATTATTTAAAACCCCGCTCTTTCACAATAAAAATCCCTATTCTTACATAATTATTCTACCAGTCGCAACATTAAGTCTTTGTTGCAATCCTTTCTAAACTACTCCAGCCACCAGACTAGGAACAGGTGTAACCTATGCAGTGAAACTTAGCCAGGCTGTGTAGTCGGCTTTGATGAACTTGATGAAGGTTAGCTTCAGATGTAGTTGTCTTCCCTCTCCCTCCCCAGCTGGTCAGAGCTCCTGGGCCAAGTCAAGTCTTCACTGAGGAAATGGCTGCCAGGTGTCCCCTCTTATCCCTCCCTGCTGCTTCTTTCCAGAAAGTTCACTGACCCTTAGTCAAACGATTTTCCAGTCAAGTTCATGGCATCCAATGGGTTATTGGATGTCATGGCCCCCACTGAGTACCTGGTGAACAGGAATATTCCTAGCTGGGCAGCACTGTGGCTCAGTAGTGGGCACTGCTGCCTCACAGCGCCAGGGACTCGGGTTTGATTCCAGCCTCAGGCGACTGACTGTGTGGAGTTTGCACATTCTCCCCGTGTCTGTGTGGGTTTCCTCCAGGTGCTCCGGTTTCCTCCCACAATCCAAAGATGTGCACGTCAGGTGAATTGGCCAGGCTACATTGCCCATAGCGTTAGGTGCATTAGTCAGAGGGAAATAGCTCTGGATGGGTTATTCTTTGGAGGGTCAGTGTGGACATATTGGACCAAATGGCCTGTTTTCACACTGTAGGGAATCTAAACTAACCTGGAGTATGACTTGTTGCCCTATTTCGAATTCAGTGGGGTTGACTTTGCCATCAAAGTAGGCTTTACCTTGTCTCTCTTAATGATCCATCCTAACACTGTCTGCCTTTTGCAGCAACATGGACTTTGTTGAGCAATGCTTGACTGGCGTTTTGCGGTTGAGGGATAAGAATACTCGTTCAGATAGATCCATGCCCAGCAGGGAGTTTGATCCCCATGTGCCGTCTGGTCATCAGGATATGGGGAGTGACTCCTGTAGTGCTCAAGAAACAAGACTGTTTCTCACTAACATCCAACATAAAGGGTGGAACTATGTTGCAGTTGGTGCTGTTCTACTGGACAACCATTCTAAGCAGTGCTTTATTGGTGCAATTCACTGGCAAGTCCCTCCATTGGTACGGTGGAGTACCTCTGGTTTGCTCTCTGCTTATGGGTGGAACACTCTAGAATAATGACCAATCTGGCCACAGTTGGCACATCTTCCTGTGGCGATTGCTCAAACCTTCCCTGCAGGGGCTGGTAGCAGCAGCTACTCTCGTTATTTCCGTCACCCTCTTCGTTGCTCCATACCAGGTCATGGCTGGGATTTACTGTGACCAGGTGCATCTTTCCAGCCTTGCTGCACGGCTTTTTACTAACCCCTGGACCTCATTTTCCCACAACGGACAATTCCTCAGAGCGGCCACGCCTGTGTGTGTGTGTGTGTGTGTGTATGTATCGTTGTCAAAACTATCGCAGGCCTTCTTACTCCCTTGGGACTGAGACCAGTTGGCCTAATCTGCACCTTGAGCTGGATTCTGCTACCCAATGACAGCAATGAACTGCGCCCAACAGCCCCTAATGAATGTAGTCGCTGTTCCTATTTCTTTTGCTGCTCTACAGGGTCCCCTCTATTTTGGTTGACCTCAAATTGCCCTCTGCCCACATTTTGTGGATGGGGTGAGGACTGAGGGGCTCAAGCACATTAATATCAGCTTGAATTCCTCAGGGTCATCAAGCCTGTGCAAAATCCTCTGCTGGTGGGAGTTTTCGAACAATGGATAGGGGTCCGAGATTGGGTTTGAAGGCAGGGACATTTTTGGCTGTCTCTGTCAGTTGTACCATTATGGGTAGGACTGTGTTGTTGATATTGGCAACTTTTTGCCTATCTCGACAACTGGTGGTTAGTGGGTTCACTGGGGCTGGATGGGAAAGCAAGGTACTGTGGATGCTGAGGAATGTGGAAAGTAGGAGTTCCTCCTGGAAAGGGCTGGTGGGGGATTTCCAACCCGTTTGGTTCTCAGGGTGCCAATGTGCTTCCTCCCTAATGATCCCCAGTCCACCTCGTGGCTCTTCTCTTCTGCCCTCAAGGTGCACGTTAGCCATTCCTGGACCACAAATGGGTACCTTAATCGATCAAACTCACAATGGTACTTTGATCGATCTACAGTGCAGACTTTACTCTGTTGTTTTAATGGCAGAAAGCTGTGATCACTGCCAGCAAATTAGTCAATATTCCCATCTGGCTCAGTCACAGCTTTTTGGGGTGTGACATGATCCTAAATTGCACGTTGTTCCCCTACAGGCCTCCTCTTCCTGGGCTGGAAACTGCCCTGTGTGTAGCAAATTCGCCTGGTTCCTCTGTTCCTGCTCTTGAAATTTGGCTGCATTGCTTGGTTCTATTCTTTGCGTTCTCTGGCTCTTCTTTAAAGCTTTACATTTCCAACTTCTTTCCCTTTCGCTTGTTCAATACAGCTGGCTGTCGCGAGAGCTGTACTTAAATTGGAGATATGCTTACTGAACTCTCTAACCCAACAGTTTGGCCCTTTGGATCCCAAATCTGAAGCTACCACAGTGCAGTATTTGGGCCACTTCACATGCAAATATTTCCTTAAGGTTTCTCCCACTCTGAGTGGTCTGCCATTGTTCTGCTTTCGAGGGTTCATCCAATGGGTGTAGGGAAGTGAACAAGGTTGGGGTCCAGCTTGCATTGAATTCCCACCAGTCTGTTTGAGTCTAATGCACAAGAGGTATGTGACCCCACCCCCACCCCCATCCCCACCCCCTGCCCTGGGTGTCTTGCAGAGTTTATGTTTCCTCCTTGAATAGTTTAGCTTCAAATACCTGCTGTTTTATTTGTCTCACTCCACAGATGCAGCGTGCAATCTAATGATTGGTCACTCACCTCTATCCTCAAACACCCACTTGAATCCTGGCCGTCACATGGGGCAGCTGCCTTCTTAACCAGGCTCAGGTATTCAAAACCTTCACGGACTTGGTAGATTAACTAAGGAGAAAATGTTTCCAGTGGCAGGAGGGTTATAACCAATATGAGAAACTTGTGGTAACTGGCAAAAAGAACAGAAGTGACATGAGGGGATTAAATGCACAATGATTATTGTGATGTGGAATGCACTGCCTAAAAGAATGGTGGAAGCAGATTCAATAGTTTGTCATCGTCGTTAGCAATCACTCAGTAATGAGAATGATTATCCACCTAAGAAATTCAGTGTCACTGCTCACGTGTGGACCTTCAGTGGGTCCTTCAGTGGCAGATAAGCCCAATCCTAGAGCTGCATCTCCAATCACACATTGGCAGATTTTACCAGGAGGTGGCAGTAGCTCTTGGCCTTGAGATTGTTGGCACTCCTTTCTCCAGTTCCTTTTGTTTGCAACATTGGGAACCCGGGGCTTGTCTGCTTCCATCGGCTTTCTTATTTTTACTTTTGCTCTTTTGTTTCTTTGTTTTCTTTTCTTTAAAGCCTGGAGACTGGCAGCTGAGGGAGAAGGCCTCTGCCACTAATCGTTGAATGAGCCAGACATGCCTCCACACCAGCCTGGGGTCTCCTGGCAAGCAAGGAACAGGTTCCAGGCTGACTCCCCTGCCCTAGACTCGCAGGCCGGGCTGAGGCTGCAGGTCTGCAGCTAGGCCTGGGTGCCTGAAGAAGTAGGAGTGTTGGTGAAAGGGATGGACAATGGATTGGCGGCAGCTTCTGGAGGATTGGAAACAGGAGACTATGTTCACCGATGAGGCAGCTTCCAGTGGAGGGAAGTCTCGGCTTGGTACGTTGGTTTCCTGGTGTGGTGGTTTCGTCTCTGTGTGGAGGTCTTTAGATATTCCTGCAGCCCAGCAGACAGTCTCAGCCAGGAGTGGCGGTCTCTGCCTGCCATGGTGGTCTTCATCGGTGAGGGCTAATCGCCCAGTTTTCCAATGGGCCTGACTTGGTAATCTTGTCCCAGCATGGAGTCAGGGTTTTTCATCGTTTCCTAATTGGTTTTACCCGAGCCCAGGAGCTGTTAACTGATCTGTGATGAATTTATCTTAATTTTACTTTTTGAAAAATTCTGTCTGACTCCTGTCAGTAATAGAGGTACTGTGGTAGGGTGACTTTTAAAACTTTTCACTCTATTTTCATGTAAAAGTACATGGGACAATAAATTTCTATTCTATTTTCCATACCTCCTCTTGTTGACAGGCATTCTCAAAGAATTGTGTCCCTTCATGCAGGAGTTTCCTTCAAGGTAGTTTCTTCTGAAGCAAGGTCTCCTATGCATTGCCACCTATGTTGCATTTCATCGACGTGAAGGGAGTCTTTGAAATGCTTCTTTTGTCCTCTTATCCAAGTATGGCAGGACTACCTTACGCTGAAAGACTGGAGCGACTGGGCTTGTATACCCTTGAGTTTAGAAGACTGAGAGGGGATCTGATTGAGACATATAAGATTATTAAAGGATTGGACACTCTGGAGGCAGGAAACATGTTTCCGCTGATGGGTGAGTGCCGAACCAGAGGACACAGCTTAAAAATATGGGGTAGACCATTTAGGACAGAGATGAGGAGGAACTTCTTCACCCAGAGAGTGGTGGCTGTGTGGAATACTCTGCCCCAGAGGGCAGTGGAGGCCCAGTCTCTGGATTCATTTAAGAAAGATTTGGATAGAGCTCTCAAGGATAGTGGAATCAAGGGTTATGGAGATAAGGCAGGAACAGGATACTGATTAGGAATGATCAGCCATGATTATATTGAATGGCGGTGCAGGCTTGAGGGGCAGAATGGCCTACTCCTGCACCTATTGTCTATTGTCTATGTACCTTGAGGTGGGCAAAGAAAATTTGCTTTGGTAGTTGGAACTTGGCATCGTAAGCATGTGGCCGGCCATGGAGTTGGTTTTGGATAATCATGGCCTCTGCTGGGTCTATTAGTTGTTTCGAGGATGCTGATGTTAGTACATGGGGTCCTGGGGTGGCATCGATACATAGTCCAAGTTTCGGAGCCATATAGACGAGTTGGAAGAATGACTGCCTTATGTGCAAGGATCTTGGTATCTTTGAACTTATCACACTATCAAAGATTCTATCCTTATGTATCCAAAGGTGACATTCGCTAATTCAATGTGATATTGAATTTCCGCATCGATGTCAGCCTTAGAATTGGATTTAGCTTCAACCTCAAGAAGACTCAAATCCTTTACCAATCCGACCCAGGTCAAATTCTGGTCCATCTTTCCATTAAGGTCAATGGAGAAATCCTCCTAAATGCGGAACATTCCCCTTACCTTGGAAGCTATGTCTCATCTAAGGCATTCAGTTGTAACTTTCAAAAGAGAATTGTATAAATATGTAAAAGCGAATTTGCACAGTAACTTGCTGAGGGAAATGAGATGAAACGGATGGTTCTTTTAGAGGAGGTATAGGCACAGTGGGGTGTTATTCTGTAATACTTACAATTTGCAGAACATTTTGAATTGATCAAAATATATTTACAATGTAGGGGTGCTTCCACTTAAAGTGTTGACATGTTGCCTTCTATTGTTGATATTTTCTCTTGTTTTTAACAGATTTTTAGCTTTGAAAGATGATCCATCTGAAATGTTAACTCTGATTCTCTGCACAGATGCTGTCAGAGATGCTGTGTATTTCCAGCACATTCTGCTTTTGTTAACAATTCATTTGAAGATTGGCAATTCAGATATGGAGCAGCACCACCAGGAGACAAGCAGTAGTACTGCAGGTAGAAACAGCACCACCTACAGGTATTTGCTGGAAGCACTGCGAACATCATGATTCTCAGGTGATTTCATTCCTTTTAGAAGCTGGCATTGGAACCCAGAGGGATTGATGAAGGTGTTCAGATTAATGAAACAAAAACAGAAATTGCTGAAGAAACTCACCAGGCCTAACAGCATCTGTGGAGAAAGCAGAGCTAACACTTTAAGTCCAGTGACCCTTTTTCAGAATTAATTGTAGCTAGTAAAATGTTTGTATGCAAGCTGAAGATGGGATGGAGATGGAGCCTAGAGAGAGAGAGAACAGTAATTAGATGGGAAATTACTCTGGGGGTGTAGGAAGGTATTGGGAGTGGAGGAGGAGTGGATCAAGGTGTCCCGGAGAGAACAGTCCCTGCAGAAGGCTCACGGGGAGTGGGGGATGTGTGTCTGCTGGTTGCATCCCACTGAAGGTGGCGGTACTGGTGGCAAGTGATTCTTTGGACGTGGATGCTGGTGGGATATTCTAGGTGAGGATAAGGGGGAGCCTATTACTGTTGTGGGAAGGGAGAGGGTTGAGGGTTAAAGTGGGCGAGATGTCTTGGGCAAGGCTGAGGGCCCCGTCAACCATGGTACTGGGGAATCCTCAGTTGAGGAGAAAGGCAGACATTTCAGAGGCCAGCAGACAAGCAGTAATACTGCACGAGGTAGCTTGCATCATTGGAACAGATGCAATGGAAACCGACAAACTGGGAGAATGTATAAAAGTCTTTAAAGGAGACCTTGTCAGCCTTTTGCTGGGACCATTCTCTCTGGGACACTCTAAACCACTCCTCATCCACTTCCAAAACCTCCCCACACCCACCATGGCACCTTCCCATGCAATTGCTGAAGGTGTAATACCTACCTGCTTATTTTCTCCCTCCTCACCATCCAAGGCCCCAGACATACCCAGGTGAAGCAGCGATTTACCTGCACTTCACTCAATCTGGTCTATAGTATTCACAGCTCACAATGCCTCTCCTCTACGCTCGGGAGAGGAAACACAGACTGGTTGACCACTTTGCTGAACACCTACATTCTATCTGCAAAAAAATGACCTTGAGCTTCCTATTGCCTGCCATTTCAACACAACACCCTGTTCCCTGGCCATCATCTTTATCTCAAGCTTGTTACAATGCTCCAGCAAAGCTCAGTGCAAGCCGGAAGAACAGCATCTTTCTTTCCACTTGGACACCGTGCAGCCTTTAGGATTCAATAACAAGTCCAATAATTTGAGGGCTTGAGCACCTCCTTCCATGTGCTTTACCCAGCTCACACCCCAGGCTATGACATCACATGGACTGCTACTATAACCATCCCATTGTTACTTATTAATGGTCTCTATAAGCAACTTTGATTCCCCAGGCTGACCTTTACCCATTCCTTTGTCTGGCTAAGTGTTGTGTTCTCTCTCTCTCTCTCAGCTCCATCTCCACCTATTCACCCTACCCCATCCCATCATCAGCATGTGTACTAACCTTTTCTTAGTTACAATCAGTTCTGAAGAAGGGTCACTGGACATGAAACATTAACTGTGCTTTCTCTCCACAAATGTTGCTAGACCTGCTGAGTTTCTCCTGCAATTAAAGTCATAGAGATGTACAACACGGAAACTGACCCTTCGGTCTAACTCGTTCATGCCGACCAGATATCCCAACCCAATCTAGTTCCACCTGCCAGCACCTGACCCATATCCCTCTCAACCATTCCTATTCATATATCCATCCAGATGCTTTTAAATGTTGCAGTTGTACCAGCCTCCACCACTTCCTCTGGCAGCTCATTCCATACATGTACCACCCTCTGAGTGAAAAGGTTGCCCTTAGGTCTCTTTATATTGTTCCCCTCTCACCCTAAACCTATGCCCTCTAGTTCTGGACTCCCCCACCCCACAGAAAATACTTTGTCTATTTATCCTGTCCATGCCCTTCATGATTTTATAAATCTCTATAAGTTCACCCCTCAACTTCCGATGCTCCAGGGAAAACAGCCCGAGGCTATTCAACCTCTCCCTTTAGCTCAGATCCTCCAACCCTGGCAACATCCTTGTAAATCTTTTCTGAACCCTTTCAAGTTTCACAACATCTTTCCGATAGGAAGGAGACCAGAATTTCACGCAATATTCCAACAGTGGCCTGACCAATGTCTTGTACAGCCGCAACATGACCTCCCAACTCCTGTACTCAATACTCTGACCAATAAAGGAAAGCATACCAAACGCCTTCTTCACCATCCTATCTACCCGAAATTTCACTTTCAAGGAACTATGAACCTGCACTCCAAGGTCTTTTTCTTCAGCAACACTCCTAGGACCTTACCATTAAGTGTACAAGCCCTGCTAAGATTTGCTTTCCCAAAATGCAGCACCTCACATTTATCTAAATTAAACTCCACCTGCCACTTCTCAGCCCATTGGCCCTCTGATCAAGATCCTGTTGTATTCTAAGGTAATCTTCTTCGCTGTCCACTACACCTCCAGTTTCGATATCATCAGCAAACTTACTAACTATACCTCTTATGCTGACATCCAAATCATTTATATAAATGATGAAACGTAGTGGACCCAGCACTAATCCTTGTGGCACTCCACTGGTCACAGGCCTGCATTCTGAAAAACAACCCTCCACCACCACCGTCTGTCTTCTACCTTTGAGCCAGTTCTGTATCCAAATGGCGAGTTCTCCCTGTATTCCATGAGATCTAACCTTGCTCATCAGTCTCACATGGGGAACCTTGTCGAACGCCTTACTGAAGTCCATAGAGATCACATCTACCACTCTGCCCTCATCAATCCTTTGTTACTTCTTCAAAAAACCCAAATCAAGTTTGTGAGACATTTCCCACGCATAAAGCCATGTTGACTATCCCTAATCAGTCCTTGCCTTTCCAAATACATATACATCCTGTCCCTCAGGATTCGCTCCAACAACTTGCCCACCACCAACATCAGGCTCACTGGTCTATAATTCATAGAAATGTACAGCATGGAAACAGACCCTTTGGTGCAACTCGTCTGTGCTGACCAAATATCTTAAATTAGTCTAATCCCATTTGCCAGCACCCGGCCCAATTCCCTCTAAACCCTTCCTATTCATATTCCCATCCAGATGCCTTTTAAATGTTGTAATTGTACCAGCCTCCACCACTTACTCTGGCAGCTCATTCCATGAGAACCACCCTTTGCGTGAAAAAGCTGCCCCTTAGGTCCCTTTTAAATTTTTCCCCTCTCACCCTAAACCTATGCCCTCTAGTTCTGGACTCTTCCCCCACCCCAGGGAAAAGATCTTGTCTATTTATCCTATCCATGCCCCTCATGATTTTATAAACCTTTTTAAGATCACTCCTCAGCCTCCGATGCTCCAGGGAAAACAGTCCCAGCCTATTCAAACTCTTCCTATAGCTCGAATCCTCCAACCCTGGCAACATCCTTGCTTTGATTCAGATTTCCAGCATCTGCAGTTTTTTGTGTTCAGAACAATGTTCTTTTATTGACACCAACATTTTGTATTTAGAGAGCACCTTCTAACATGGTGAAATGTCCCATGGCGATTCATGGAAGTGTTTCCAGCATAATGTAACCCCAAGCCACACAAGGGAATATTAAGAAAGGGGAATAAAACCTTGATCTGGTCGATTTCAAGAAACATATTAACGGAAGGAGAGGCGAAGTTTTAGGGAGGAAATTTCAGAGTTAAAGCTCAGGCAGCCATTGACACTGAGAACAATTAAAATTGTGGATACTCCATATACAAGAAATGAAGAAGAGCAGAGAGTTTGGAAAGATAAGAGATGGAGAAAGTTACTGTAAAAGTGAATGGTGTAGTGAGACCAGGAGGGATTCAAAGGAGGAGAATTTTAAAGACTAGGCATTGCTTAACTGGAAATTAACATAGATTAATGAAGCACATAACTGATGAATGTAAGGCATCTAGTGCAAGTTAGGATATAGGGAGCAGAAGTTTGGAAGATGGCAATGGTTATTGACCCTCCTGTCAGTAGAAACAATATTTCCTTATTCACTCTGTCAAAATTACTTCTTATTTTGTTTTCCCAAGAATTGGAGTCCCCTTCCCTCACACTCAATGATTTAACAGAGAAGATTATTCAACTCATTGTACCTCGGCTAGCAATTTTGTCCACTAAAAGCCTCACCCTGGTTTTAGAATGGAGGTCTAGGAGTGGATTATATCTTGGGAATATATTTTTAAAATTTTGGATCAATGAGGGAGAGGGTCATGTGACTGTTCTGAAGTCAGTAAGCCTGGGTGTGTTGATTGTTAGAGATCAAAGAAAGGCTTAAATTACACTACTGAGAATTGAGGACCCGAAATTTGTGTTCAGAAACAATGATAACAGTTAACAATGATTAGACCTGGAGGCCTGCATTTTTGTGAAATTATTTAGACTCTGCACTGTGAACTAAACAGGGTGATTCCCTTATTCCTTTAATAATGTGTTAAAAAAAATCAGCATTACCACTCACACAAAGTGGATATAGTCTGTAGAGCTGTTATTTAAATTCCCCGCTCTTTAAATTTCCAGAAAAAAATCCTATCCTGTCTCAGAATTGGAAGAATACATGCTTTTACTTTCAATAGCTATTTGTTGACATGACCCGAGACCACTTTTGGAGTAATGTGTCTGGTTCTGGTCATCCTGCTATCAAAAGGATATTAATAATTAGGAGAGAGTTCAGAAAACATTTACCAGGATGTTGTTGGGGCTGGAAGCTTTGAGTTATAAGCAGAGGCTGGATTGCCTCGGACGTTTTTCACTGGAGCATTGAAGGTTGAGGGTTGACCTTTATTGAGATTTGTAAAATTGTGAAGGACATGGATAAGGAAAATAGCCAAGGTCTTTCCCTACGGCAGGGGAGTTCAAAACTAGAGGGCATGTGTTTGATATGAAAGGAGAAATATTTAAAAGGGACCTAAGGGATAACTTTTTCCACAGAGGGTGGATCTTATGTGGACTGAACTGCCAGAGAAGTGCTGAATGCTGGTAAAGTTACAATATTTAAGAGCCATTTGGACAAGTACATGAATAGGAAATGTTTGGAGAGATATGGGCCAAATGCAGGGGAAGTGGGACTAGTTTGGGAAACTCACATGAATGTGTTGGACGGAAGGATCTGTTACTGTGCTGTATGATTTTATGACTCTATTTTTCCTGTTTTACAACCTATCATTATTACACTAGAGAGAGAGCTATTAATGCATAGTTTGAGTAAGAGCTCCAAGAAATTATTATGGGTTTAGTTCTGAAGGAGAGTAACTGAAAAGTAAAGTCTTGCTCCTTTCTCCACAGATGCTTCCAACTGAGTTTGTCCAACACTATCTGTTTTTATTTCAGATCTCCAGCAGCCACACTATTTTATTATTGTTATTAAGGAATTACCTGTCACAGTGAAGAAATGAGTACAAATACTATTTTTTATAAGTGCTTGAAGGTATTTAAATGTACTGAATGCACATTTATCAATAGTTTTTTCATAATATAATGAAGTCTGAAATTGATACTTTGATCTTCATTTTATCTCATAGTTCCTGAGGTACATGGTGGATACTGGGTGACCATGCATGGGAGCATGCAAGGGTAAAGGCTGGTCAATGGGTTAGCATGAGTTAGGATTAAGTTAACACAGGGATTATAAGGAGCCATAGAGTGGGGAAAGTCTCACCACACAACATTGAAGAAAGTTCTCCTTATCTCTGTCCTAAATGGACTATAGGGCCAGAAGAGGAGGCCATACAGTCCAGTAAAGGCCTCTCTCTCAAGTATACTCACTCATTGTTAGTGGTTTGAATGTTCCTAAAATACTTAGCTCCATTCCACAGCCAAGCAATTTATTCCAAATCATCTTCACCATTTCAGAGACACTTTCTATTATTGAATTTAAAATATAATTTTCCACGCATTTTAAAATAAAAGATAACCTTGCCTGCAACTGAGACTCTCTTCCATTTTTCTATTATTTCCAGACTAATCTATTCTTGTGCTTTCCTGAATGGTCTCTTCAACTTTTCTTATATTGAGCTCATTCATAGAAAAATATAAAATTGGAGCTGGAATAGGCTATGTGACTCCTCCATCCTGCTCCACCATTCAGTATGATCATGGCTGATGATTGAGTTCAGTCGTCTAATCCCCACACAACCCCACCTTCCCCCATCCCCCACGATCCCCTTCAGCCACAAGAAGTAAATTAACCTCCTCCTGGAAAACAGAGTGTTTAGGCCTCACTACTCTCTGATGAAATTTATCCTCAGTTCAGTCACAAAATGTTTTATCCTTAAAGACCCCTGATTCTGAACTCCCCCAACATTGGGAACATCCTGTCTGTATCTAACCTGTCTGGTCTTTTTAGAATTTTATAGCTGTCTATTGAGATTACCTCTAATTCTTCTCAACTCCAGTGAATACAATTCTCACTGACTTAATGTCAGCTCATGTCAGTCTTGGGGTCATAGAGATGTACAACATGGAAACAGACCCTTCGGTCCAACTCCTCCATGCCAACCAGATATCCCAACCCAATCTAGTCCCACCTGCCAGTACCCGGCCCATATCCCTCCAAACCCTTCCTATTCGTATACCCACCCAGATGTCTTTTAAATGTTGCAATCGTACTAGCCTCAACCACTTCCTTTGGCATGTCATTCCATACACGTACCACTCTCTGTGTGAAAATGTTGCCCCTTAGATCTCTTTTATATCTTTCCCCTCTCACCCTAAACCTATGCCCTCTAGTTCTGGATTCCCCCACCCCAGGGAAAAGACTTTGTCTATTTATCTTATCCATGCCCCTCATGATTTTATAAACCTTTATAAGGTCACCCCTCATCCTCTGACGCTCCAGGGAAAACAGCCCGAGCCTATTCAACCTCTCCCTATAGCTCGAATCCTCCAACCCTGGCAGCAGTCCTGCCATCCACTGGAAGTAAATTGGCAAATGTTTGCTGGAGTTTTTTTTTTGATTTTTCATATTATTTTATATCTTGGTGGAGTAGGCCTAGGAAACTGAACAGCCTTCTCCTATTCCTAATTCATGTTTGTATGTATGTATAAGACTGTTGCTAATTTATCCAATGACAAATCTATCAGTATAAAACAATTCTGAGCATTTCCAACAGATTGGAACTTCTATTCATTCTCACACAATAAATAGTAATTTTGCATAATTCCAAAATGTATGCCAGGCATCTTCTGCAGAACTCCTTCTTTATGTGGCCCCAAGACACTGGGCAAAGGATGACTGCAGCTATATTAATATTTCCGACATCACAAGAACAAATAACAAATAGATTATTCAAATTCATGGCATCGATTACAAGAGCAGGGAGGTCATGTTGGAGTTGTACAGAACTTTAAGTCACCGCTGGAATTGAGAGTGTAGTTCTGGTCACCACACTAGAGAAATGATGTGATCACACTGGAGGGGATGCAGAGGAGATTCACCAGGAAGTTGTTAGGATAGAGCATTTCAGCTACAAAGAGAGGCTGCACAAGCTCAGGTTGTTTTCTTTGCAGCAGAGAAAGTTGGAGATGGGGACCTGATAGAGGTGTATAACTGAGGAGCATAGGCAGGTTGAATAGAAAACAGCTTTTCCCCTTAGTTTAAGGGTCAATATCAAGGGGATGCAATTTTAAAAAGCAGAAGGTTTACAAGGAATTTGAGGAAAAACCTTTTCATCTAGGAGGGTAGTGAGCATTTGGAATGCACTGCCTGGGACTAAAGTTGAGATGGGTAATCTCTCAACATTTAAACGATACCTGGCTGAGTACCTAACAATCAAGGCTGAGGGCCTAGTACAAGAAAGTGGGACCAGTATAGGTAATAGTAGATTTTTGGCGGAACAGACCTGATGGGCTGAAGGGCCTTTTCTATACTGTATGATTCTATGAGGTCACTCCTTCCACGAGTAGATGGACTACACTTGCATCAAAAGTCACTGCTTCTATGCTGAGCAGCTCTGGGACAAGGTGGTGGTGGGTGAAGGCTCAATGAGAGGGAAATCTTAAACCTGAAATCTTATTTGGTTTCGTGCAATCCAGGCCTGATCTTTAGTAGGAATAGCTATGCTTGTTGATCAGGTTTGTGGTGGGTAGAGCTAGGCTCCATTTGTTCTCTTTGATGTCCTTGAGCTATGGACATTGCTTAGATTCAGGGATCCTTATTAGAAATGAACACACAATTGGGCTCAGCTCTAATTTTCTGTGATCTCTGTCCCCCACTGCTGTTGATTTCAAGTTTGTAATTCTTCCGTCACTTTGAAGAGACAAATACAGGTTAATAGGTTGAATATTTTAGCTATTACAGAGACATGGAAACAAGGAGATCAAAGCTGGGAACTAAATATTCAGGGGTATGTGACTTTTCGAAAGGATAGGCAAGAAGCATGTTGGGGGTAGCATTGCTAGTACAGGATGGAATAAGTACAATATCAAGAAGTGATCTTGGATCACAAGATTTGAGACAGAAATAAAAACGGGGAATAAGGCACTGGTAGTAGTATACAGGCCCCTACCAGTAGCTCCACGATTATAGCTATAGTTAGCTTTGTGAGATATCTAATTGAGAATAAATCAGGAGATAATGAGGACGTGCATAAAAAGCTGTACATTAAACATGGGTGATTTTAATCTTCATATAGATTGGGAAAGTCAGATTGGCAGCAGTAGTCACAAGGAAGAATTCATACATTGTATTCAAGACAGATTCTGATAGAAAGGAAACAGTAACCATAAGATGGTAGAATTTAGCATTCAGATTGAGATGGTTGAAACCTGGATTGGATAAAATTGTGCTCAACTTAAATACGGGTAATCACAGAAGGATGAGGGCAGAGCTGGCTGGAATGCACTGGGAAAGGAGTTTAAGAGCAAATGGCGTTGATGAACAATGGTAGACCACTTAAGAAATTAGTTCATGGCTCACAATGAAGATGTCTCCCAGTGAGAAATGAGACTTTTGGAAGGGGATGAACCAGGCAGAATTAACCAGGAAGTTAAGGATGCCATTATATTGAAAGAAAAAAACATACAATGTGGCAAATACTTGTGGTAAGCCAGAAGATTGGACAAGTTGGTTTTTTTTTTAAAGAAAATCAAACAATAACCACAAAGAAAGAGGGTGAAAATAAATTTTGAGGATAAACTTACAAGTAAATTCAAAATGGGATAGCAAGAGCTTCTCTTAAAAAAGAGAAGCCAAAATTAGCATAAGCCCCTTAGGGAATGAGACTGATAAAATAGTAATGGGGAGTGAGGAAACAGCAGTGGAATTGAAGAAATTGTTTGTATCAGTCTTCATAGCTGAAGATACTAATAGCATTCCAAAATTACTAAAAAACTAAGAGGCAAAAAGAGAAAAGAAAATAAGTATAATAACTGTCACTTGGGAAAGAAAAAGTATTTGGAAACCAATGGGGCTAAAGACCAATATGTCACCTGGACCTGATGGATGTATAGGACATTAAAATAAGTAGCTACAGACATAGTGGATGCATTGTAGTAATCTTCTAACACTCTGGAAAAGTCCCAGAAGATTGAAAAACTGATAATATAACACCCTGATATAAAAGGAGGCAAAAAAAACAGGTAGCTTTAGATCAGTTAGTTTAATGTCTGTTATTAGGAAAATTATTAATGATGTAATAACAAAGAATTGAGAATAATATTGCATAATATGATCAAGCAGAGTCAGCACAGCTTCATAAAAGGAACATTATCCCAGAGAAATCTATTAGAATTCTTTGGAAGGTAACAATCAAGATAGATAAAGGGGTAACAGTAGAGGTAACATATTTGGATTTTCAGAAGGTGTTTGATAAAATACCATACATTAGGCTACTTAATAAGGTAAGAGCCCAAGTTGTTGAAAGTAGTCAATTAGCATGGATACAGGATTGGCTAACTAATAGAAGATAGGGTTGGAAAAGGGGTTATTCTCAGAATGGCAAATTGAAATTAATGGAGTGCCACAGCAATTGGTACTTGGACCACAATTATTTCCAATGTATATTAACTTGGATGAGAAAAATGAATGTACTACAGATCATTCTGTTATAAAGCATATTTCGTTAATGTGAATTTGCTATAACACGATTGATGAATTGGGGATACTATATTTTTCAAGCGCAAACGTTTAAAGTGTGTATTGGTTATAATACAAATCCGGCCATGTTAGGTTAAACGGTGCTGCTATTACACCGTGTTCTTATAACACAGGGTTGCACGAGAACGGAATGACTGCACTGTAGCAGAACCAACTGTATTGCTAAGTTTGTGGTTGACACAAATGCAGGTGGGAAGACAAGATATATGGATGATATAATAAGTCTATAGAGGGATGGAGGCAGGTTAAATGAATGGTCAAAAACTTGGCAGATGGGAAAAAGTGGGGTTATGCAATTTGGCAGGAAGAATTGAGGAGTTGAATATTATTTAAAAGTAGAACTGCAGAAAGATATGGAACAGGGGGATTTGGGATCCCTCATGCATAAGTCACAAAAAAGCTAGCATGCTGGCTCAGACAATAGGGGGAAAAATGGAATGCAACATAAAACAGGGTGCTGTTGCTAAAGCTGTACAAGGTACTAGCTGGAGTGCTGTGAACAGTTTCGGGCCCCTTCTCTAATCAAAGATATACTGGCACTGGAGGCAGTCCCAAGAAGAGATTTGCTTATGAGGACAACTAAAGAAGTTGGACCTGTACTCATTGGACTTCAGTAGAATGAGTGGCAGTCTTAGAATCATAGAATCCCTACAGTGTGGAAGCTTTGAGTCTAAACTGACCCTCTGAAGTGCAGCCCACCCATTCTCAACACCCCCACCCCCAAAAGAGACAATGGCTCCTGTTTCACTTGGTGTGAGGGTGGCAAGAGACAGACAGAGAGGAAGGAAAAATAACCTCCCTTTCCCACTCGTCCTGGTTCAATTGGGTGAACACTTCCAACCCTACCAGCAACTCCCTCCTCTTCCCCCACCTCATCTCCCAACTCTTTTACACAATTATTGAAATATAAGATACATCGATGACTCTACAAGGTATATGCGGAAACGTGGTTTCCCGTTGTGGAGGAGTCTTGGGCCAGGCGGCATAATTTCAGAATAAGAGAGCAGCATTTTAAGATCGAGATGAGCAAGAATTTCTTCTGAGACGAGTGAATCTGTGGAATAACTGACAGATAACCAGGTTTGACCTACAGAGAATGAAACCTGAAATCAACACCACCCCCAGATTCTATGGACTACCTAAAGTGCACAAACCAGACATCCCACTCAGACCCATCGTATCGCTACCAGGGACACCATCACACAAACTGGCTAAAGAACTACAACAGAAACTGAAACACCTGATCAGCGGATCCAGACACTCTATACAATCAGCACAAGAATTCTTGGACATCATCAGAAATATACACATAGACAAGGAAGAAACTATGGTCTCATTCGACGTAACGGCACTGTTCAC
>NC_057711.1:117317864-117333784 GCF_004010195.1 Chiloscyllium plagiosum | reverse complement strand
GACACGACCAGCTATCCTTAGTAGCCACACACGCAGATGACAAGCAACATGAGTTTGACTGGGACAACACTATTATTATAGGACAAGCCAAACAGAGAACAGCCAGGGAATTCCTCGAGGCATGGCACTCATCCATAGATTCAAATCAACAAGCACATCGACCTGGACCCAATATACCGGCCACTGCAGCGGACAGCTGGGACTGACAACCGGAAGCGGCAGAGACAAACCACTATAAATGCCGGAGGAAACAACACAGAAGCGCTTCACAGGAGTCTCCCAAGCACTGAGGATATCACCTAGACAGGGGACGAAACGTCTGCAACATAAATTCCCAGCTCGGCGAACAGAACCACAACAACGAGCATCCGAGCTACAAATTGTCTCACAAATGTTGAATGGGGATAGGTTGGGCGGGGAGCAGATAGATGGGAAGGAAGATGGACAGGTCATGAGGGCAGTGCTGAGTTGGAAAGTTGGAACTGGGATAAGGTGGGAGGAGGGGATATGAGGGAACTGGTGAAATCCGCATTGATGCCGTGGGGTTGCAGGGTCCCAAAGCAGAAGATGAGACATTCTTCCTCCAGGCGTCATGTGGTTAGGAAGTGCCAATGGAGGAGGCTCAGGACTTGCATGTCCTTGGTGAAGTGGGAGGGGGCGTTGAAGTGTTCAGTCACTGGGTAGTTTCGGAGATGTTCTCTGAAGTAGGCGTCCTGTCTCCCCAATATAGAGGAGACTGCATCGGGAGCAACGGATACAGTAAACGACGTGTGGAAGTGCAGGTGAAACTTTGATGGATGTGGAAGGCTGTGAGTGTCGGTGGGTTTGTAGAAGATGTCAGTGTTGATTTGGTCACCATTTATGGAGATGGAGAGGTCCAGGAATGGGAGGGAGGAGTCTGAGAGAGTCCAGGTGAACTTAAGGTCGGGGTGGAATGTGTTGGTGAAGTTGATGAACTGTTCAACCTCCTCGTGGGAGCACAAGGTAGTGTCGATACAGCCATCGGCAAGGTGGGGAATGATGCTGGTGTAACTACGGAAGATGGACTGTTCCACGTAACCGATAAAGAGACAGGCATAGCTGGAGCCCATGCGGGTGCCCATGGAAATGGGAGAATTCAAAGAGAAATTATTGAGGGTGAGGACCAATTCAGTCAAACGAATGAGCGTGTCAGTGGAAGGGTACTGGTGGGGACATCGGGAGAGGAAGAAACACAAAGACAAACAGAGTAAACATTTCAAGTCCAGTATGACTCTTCCTTTTCCTCAGGAGTTCTGATCTCAGTATCTACAGCATTTTACCTTCATTTGAAATTGACAGAACACTGTCAAGTGAGGATATACAAAGAGGAGGCAAAAGGAATCCTGGTACAGAATTGCTGACCTAACTGAATAGTTGAAGAGGTTTTACGGATTAAAAATCCTCCTATCCTTGTGTACTGTTTTGCTCATTATGCATAAATAAACAAATTAATATTTTGGAAATAGTTTGAAAAATTGAAAAGCTGTAGGAAGTTAGAATGATATCAAACTTGTGTACACAAAGCAAGTTTGAAAATGGCACAATGCTTTTGCAACAAAGTCAACTGTGTTTCTTTTAAAACTGTTACATTAAGCATTTAATAACCTTCAAGTTATTTATTTTTACCAGTAGTATTTGAAACAAAATAACTTTAAAGTATTCGCATTTCAACCAGCTACTGTTTAAAAGAACTTGGTCTTAATACCAATGGAGAAGCGGATACATTTTCTTATTCCAAGCTGCACTTCAAAACCTCACGTCCTTTGGTTCAATTCCTGTTCCAGTTTAGCCAGCCTTTTCTCAAGGATTTTAAAGTTAACCTGGTGCATCATCAGAAATTGCCCATTCAGATGAAAAACTGGAATATCATACTTGTACCTCTCGAACCAGATGGGATTTTCTGGAAGAGTAATGTCTACTTCCTGTAGGGTGAACTGTGAATGAAAAGACAATTACATTCATTATGTGGAATGTAATTAAAGGAGCAACTATTAAAATATAGGGAAGGATTAGAAGGGGGGTCATGATAAAATGAAATGAACTAAGGTGGGAAGTGGTTTGTGTGGAGCATAAGCACTAGCACAGACCATTTGACCAAACTGCCAGTTCCCATGATGTAAAATTCTGTGTCGTTGGTAATCAAGGGTTATATTATGAGGACAGGTATCATTCCATTGAATAAAGATTTTATTTTCAAGTGTTTTTGAATGATCCTGTCCAAACATATTGTCTCGGACCTCTGGAGCAGATGAACTGAACCTGGATCTTCTGGTCTACAGGCATGGACACTACACTGCATCACAAGTGTCCTCTATTATACGTGCTTAAGGAGTGAGGTGTTTAAGGTGATGGAAAGAGTAATGAAGTTCATAGAGAAATCGGTTTGTGGAGGGATTGGTTGTGTGGGGTTCAGAAAAGGGGGACACTGCTTTAAGATTAGATCTGATATACCATGAAAATTACTGTTCTCTTTACTTCAGGGCTTCACAGAAAAATGTCGAGGAGAATACTGAAAAACAGGCTACTAGACTAGACGGGATTGAGGTTCATAAGGAGATGTTAGAAATTCTGGAAAGTGTGAAAATAAATAAATCCTCTGGGCCGGATGGGATTGATCCTAGGATTCTCTGAGAAGTCAGGGAGGACATTGACAAGCCTTTGGCTTTGATCTTTATGTCGTCATTTTCGACAGGAAGAGTACCAGAAGACTGGAGGATAGCAAATGTTGTTCCTTTATTCAAGAAGGGCAGTAGAGCCAACCCTGGTAATTATAGACCACTGAGCCTTATTTCGGTTGTGGGCAAAGTGTTGAAAAATGTTATAGGAGATAGGAATTATAATCATCTAGAAAGGAATAAGTTGATTAGGGATAGTCAACATTGTTGTGTGAAGGGTAGGTCGTGCCTAAAAAACCTGGTGAATTGGCTAGCTGAAAGAAGACAGAGGGTGGTGGTTCATCCTGGAGTTCAGTTACTAGTGATATACAGCAAGGATCTGTTGTGGGTTCACTGCTGTTTGTCATTTTTATAAACAAACTGAATGAGGGCGTAGAAGGATGGATTAGTAAATTTGCAGATGGTACAGTTGTGGATAGTGCCGAAGGATGTTGTAGGTCACAGAGGGACACAGATAAGCTGCAGAGCTGGACTGACAGGTAGAAAATGGAGTTCAATGCAGAAAAGTGTGAGGTGATTCACTTTGGAAGGAGTAACAGGAATACAGAGTACTTAGTAGTGTGGATGAGCAGAAAGTTCTGGGTGTCCATGCACATAGATCCCTGAAAGTTGCCAGCCATGTTGATAGGGCTGTTAAGAAGGCATACGGTGTAATAGATTTTGTTGGTAGAGGAATCAAGTTTTGGAACCATGAGATCATGCTGCAGCTGTACAAAACTCTGGTGCAGCTGCACTTGGTGTATTGCATGCAGTTCTGGTCACTGCATTGTAGGAAGGATGTGGAAGCTCTGGAAAGGGTTAAGAGGAGAGTAACCAGGATGTTGCCTGGTATGGAGGGAAGGTCTTACGAGGAAAGGTTGAGGGACTTAAGACTGTTTTTGTTAGCGAGGAGGTTGAGAGGTGACTTAATTGAGACATATAAGATAATCAGAGGGTTAAATCAGGTGGATAGTGAAAGCCTTTTTTTGAGGATGGTAATGGCTAGCACAAGGGGGGCATTGCTTCAAATTGAGGGGTGATAGATATACGACAGATGTCAGAGACAGTTTCTTTACCCAGAGAGTGGTAGGGGCATGGAATGCACTGCCTGCAACAGTTGTAAACTCACCAACTTTACGGGCATTTAAATGGTCATTGGATGAACATATGGACAAGAATGGAAGAATGTAGGTAAGATGGGCTTCAGATTGGTTTCACAGGGCGGCGCAACATCGAGGGCCGAAAGGCCTATACTGTGCTGTAATATTCTATAGCATGTGGACCATTTAGATTGATGCTAACATGGCTGGTGGAAGTGAAATAGGAGAACTCAGATGTTGTAGAACTCAAATTGAGTTATAGAGGCTAAAACAATGTTGTTATTTTCAAGCTTGCATTGAGCTTCATGGGAACATTGTAGCCAATAGGAGAAATGCTAGAATGAGAGAAATATGATTTATTGGAACGGCAGGTATCTGGGTCAGGGTCATTCCTACAAACAAAGCGGAGGTGCACCCTAAAGCATTGCTTTGTCTGCTTTTGATCTCACCCATACTAAGAACAGTGCATTGTGATTAGCAAATCCAGTACTCTAGATTGAAAGAAGTGCAAGTGAAATGCTGCTTCTCCTGGAAGGTGCATCTGGGGCCTTGAATGGTGAGGAGGGATGAGGTAAATTGGCATGCATTACTACTTCTCCGCTTGTATGGGAAGGTGCCATGAGGTAGCGAGGAAATTGGAGTGAAAAAGGAGTATTGTGGAGGGATATGTCTCTACAGAATACTGACAGTTGTGGCAGTATCCTGTTAAAGATGGTAGAAATGGTGGAAGATGATTGTTTGTATATGGATCTGGTGGGATAGAAAGTGAGGACAGAGGGAATCCTATTGTTCTGATTGGCAGAGAAAAGGGTAACTGCAGAGGTGCAAGAAATGGGTCAGACATGGTTAAGGACCCTGTCATGTGGGGGAATCCTCAGTTGAGAAAAGTAGAGGTCATGTTTGGACGCAGCCCAGTGGAGGTGCACTATCAGAATAGATATGATGAACACAAAGAAACTGGGAAAATGGAAAGGAATCCTTGCAGGAACCAGACTGCGAGGGAGTGTAGCCGAGTTAACCATGAGATCAATGGGTTTGTAGTGAATACTGTGGACAGGTTATTATTAGAAGTAGAAACAGTGAAGTTAAGGAAGGGAAGGGAAGCATCAGAGATGGACCAGGCAAAGGTGACAGAAGGATAGAATTTGAAAGCAAAACTGATTAACTTTTCTAATTCTGGACAAGAAAGCTTACATTTCCTCATTGCTTTGCCCATGACCTTGAATAGAGTCAATTTGTAACTAATCCTTTTCCCTTTCAATATAAATTGGTGCGATTGTGTGAAATGGAGTACTTTTGTTTTTGTCCTAATGTATGTAAAGTGAGCTTCAGCATCACATCTTCCTTTACATCAATATTCAAAATCTGTACTATCAAGCAATTGATTAACAACTATATAATGCAAACCTCACAAAGTGATGAATATTCTGAATAAGTACATTATTGAGGACCTGACTTAATTTTGTAAGTGGGTTATTTACTATGGTTAATTTCATACCCTATGCTTATAAGGGATCAATGCCTCCTTGGCTTCTTCGCAAAGTATGCACGCATCCTAAGGATACAAAAACATAATCTGTTGGTTAATGATTATCCATAAGTTTGTACAAATAGGATGTGCACTATATGTAATGCAATTAAATTATTTGCACTTTTAACTTCCCCAAAACAAAATGCACATAACATGTGCCAAATGATTCTTAAACTAGGATTTTCATTACTTACTAGGAGAGAGTGAGGATTGCAGATGCTGGAGATCAGAGTCGAAGTGTGTGGTGCTGGAGAAGCAGAGCCAGTCAGGCAGCATCCGAAGAGCAGGAGAATCGATGCTTCGAGCACAAGCTCTTCAGCATCATGAGCCTCATTCCTGATGAAGTGCTTATGCTTGAAATGTCGATTCTCCTGCTCCTCGGATGCTGCCTGACCGGCTGTGCTTTTTCAGCACCACACCCTTTGACTCTATTACTTACTGCCAACTACTGAGAACAATATGTAAATGGTGGAGTTCAATTGAACCTTTATAGCTTTGCTTAAATGATATGGTAACTAAAGTAAAAAAAAAATCTTTGTTTTTAATTTACAACCAAGTTCATATGAATATTATTTCAATTTGGGCAGTTATTACCTATGATTGTAAAATATAGTTCTCTCACTGTAGGCAAATTACTGCAAATTAAACTTAAAAGGGAAGCTGTTTGTACCTCACCAGAACATAGTAAAATAATGCTTTCAACTTGTCCCAGAGCAGGTTATATACTTTACAAGGACGTTTTAACAGCCAGTCAGGGTAGGAGAGCATAGTTCAAAAGGTTTGCAATGTTTATTAAAAATATTTGAAAGTCCAATTCCAGTCATGCACTGTTATTTAAACCTTTAGTGGAAGACTGAAATTGTGTCTTTAATCTATTATACAGTTAAATTGTTAGGAGGTGGAACTAATTGAAGAACTGGCATATGCACAATGGACATATGATTCTAAGTAGTATGTCAACTTGTACTGTACCTTGGTAAACAGTGTTAAAATTGGCAGATACTTCCTGAGTGTAGACATTCTTAATAACATTTTCGACGCAAATTTTGATGCTTGACCAAGTTTTGTATAGTGAAGTAAATTCATTGCTTCAATGCTACTGAAACAAGTCAAAATCTCATTAGATTGTTATTGATCAGTGAATCAATGCACAAAAGATGTTTCACGAATTTTATCTTCTAAGTAAACATGTTGCTATAAGATAATAATTCTCATATGTTGTGCAAGGTACTGGTTCTGCTGTATTTTTAAAAATCTAAATGACCCATTTGTCTCATGGCATGCTCCATTAGATAGACTTTATCCCATTGCCTTCAACTTGGCATGCTTTGTACTGTAAGATGCTGGAAGTGTTAGCCAATGGGGGCATTGAAAGGATGACAGAATATCTCATAGGCGAATAAATGTTCAGGACCAATAGTATATCACCTTAACCAATGCAATTTAAGGATTGAGAAAGAAAACAACAGAGTGAGGGAGGACATCTGCAGATTTAGTCAAATCAATTACAGGAGAGACAAAGGGAGAAAACTGATTAACAAATAGATTAAATTAAAGACAATGGAAAAGAAAGAATGTGGCATTTTGTGAATCTACAAATAAATACTTTGAGAACAGAACATTGAAAGAAACAGAAAGAGACAAAAAAAACCTGCAGATGCTGGAATCCAAAGCAGACAACTAGGAGGCTGGAAGAACACAGCAAACCAGACAGCATCAGGAGGTGGAGAAGTCAACGTTTCAGGTATAACCCTTCTTCAGGACTGAGAAGCTTTTCATGTTGCACTCATTGGTCTAGGATACATGAATCGGACATATAAATTAGTGTCCCATTTCTCACAGCAAGACAAGAGGGTGCTGATGGTTGGCCATCATTGGCATAGAAGCACTAACTGTCAATCTGAATTCTCAGACCAGAGTGTAATTGTTCAGGGTCCTCTCATGGGAATCTGTCAGAGATTAGCATTCTCCATGACCCCTTTCTTTCAATGAAAATGGTGCAGTGTACATACAAATTCCTTTTGCCTATGTAAAATATTTAAACAGCATACATGTTAATATATGTAGCTTTTATGATGAACAAATGCATCACATTGAGAGTCTCACTGATGATTGTCAATTGGTTTCTGGTGTAATTCTTAGTAGACCAATGTTGACCAATAACAGAATCACATCTAATGGTGGACAGAGTATTATGAATTTGCAAGCACGAGTTGGTTGACTGCAGGCCATGTTGTTTGATACAGTCCATCAGTCGTTGGATCTACATCTTAAATAGCTGGCACTACACTGATGCCAAAACTCTCATCATTTTGCTCATTTGTGCTATAAGCACAACATGTTTTGGCTTTACGGGTGGCAGCCTGTTGTGGAGCTCCTCAGGGCAGTGTCCTCGGCCCAACCACTTTCAGCTGCTTAATCAATTACCTTTCCTCCATCACAAGGTCAGAAGTGGGTATGTTCGCTTATGATTGCACAACGTTCAGCATCACTCATACCTTTGCAGAAACTGAAGCCATTCATTTTCAAATCCAACAAGAGCTGGACAATGTCCAAGCTTGGACTGAAAAGTGGCAAGTAACAGTCATTCCCCTCAAATGCTAGGCAATGATTATCTTCAATAAGAGACAATTTAAACACCACCCCTTTCAATGATGTTACCATCACTGAGTTTTCCCACTGTCAATATCCTGACTGAAACTCAAGTTGGACTTGCCTTATAATTATAGTGGCTACAAGAACAAATCAGAGGCTAGGAATCCTGCAGACAATAATTTCCTGACTCCAGAAAACCTGTCCAACATCTACAAGGTTCAAGCAAGAGTGTGATGGAAAATCTCTCACTTGCTTGGATGACTGCAGCTCCAACAACACTCAAGAAGCTTGACACCATCCTGGGCAAAGCAATCCATTTGACTGGCACAATATCCTAAATATCCACTCCCTCCAACCAATGATCAATAGGAGCAGTGTGTACCACCTGCAAAATGTACTGTAGGAGTTCACCAAAGATCTTTAGACAGCACCTTCCAAATCCACAACTGCTGTGACCTAGAAGAGCAAGGCCAGCAAGGTACACGGAAAGCCACCACCTGCAAGTTCCCCTCCAAGCTACTACCTACCCTGACTTGGAAACGTATCACTGGTCCCTCAGTGTCATTGGGCCTAAGACTTAATACTTGAGAAGTTAAAATGATATTCGAAGATTCATCTAACTTATGCTAGTCGAAGAATTTCTAGGGGCAACAAACATTACGTAAAATGCATTCAGAAATTGCATGTTCACAGATTGAGACCAGTGGGATCAAAAACTTTCCTTGGACTGGTTCAGGACAATTGAGTGGCTACTTAAAAGAATGTACAAAAATATCTGAAGTATGGTTTCTGTTTTGTTAAAAGAAAATGGGAATGTTTTGTTTTCTTGTTTAAAATGCAAGTTACCAACAAAGATAGTGTTTGGTCAATAGTACTTCTGGTCTTTTGTTATTGGAAAAGTCTTCAAATATGAAATCTTTCCATTATCAACTACAAATTTGAATTTACTCAAAGATTATTTTTAATATGTGAATAAGGCATTACACATCTAAAGACAATGGGCTGGAACATTGCACACTGTTAATAATAGTCTGCTCTTACTACAACAATGATTTCAGGGGATGAAGGGACACATAGAGTCATGAATCTAGAACTTATCATTGATTTAATTCACTCCTCAAATAGCTTCTCACAAGCAATGTCTCACCCTCAGCCTTTCCATTATTTTAAGAATTAACTGGAATTGCATATTAATTGCCCATTAAACTTGCTGCAGAAAGTGACAGCTGGTAATTAACAGCATAAGTATCCTTTTAATGGTGTGATAATTGTTAATGCAATGTTATTCTGTCTCTCTGCCCTGGAAAGGGCTCAGATTAACTGCATAATCTCAATCCGAGAGAGAGATTTGAGTTCAGTTACAATCATACCAATGGGTGGCATTGCCATGGGATGCACTCTCGCCTCAGGTCTTGTGAACATTACCTTGAGCTATATTCCCTCGAAACTTTGCTTATGTTACACAGATCTCTCTGTGTGCCAGCAAATTCAGGAAATCAATAGCTCTCCACGGCGATTGTGAAATATTTCCTCATCTCAGTCCTAAATAATCTATTCCATATCCTAAAATAGTGACGCTTGGTTCTGGACTCCACAAACAGTGGAAATAAGCTGCTTCCATCTAATCTGTCCAGCCCTGTTAGAATTTGTACGCTTCAATCCGATCCCCTTTCATTTTTCTCACTCTTGTAAGTACAGGCCCAGTTGAAGCAATCTTCCCCCCCATTTGACAGTCCTGGATCCTTGGTATCAGCCTCCTGAACCTCTGTTGTACTCACTCTAAGGCAAGTGTATCCTCTTTTAGGTAGGGAATTCAAAATTGTACAGAATACTCCAGGTGTGGTCTCACCAAGGCCCCATGTAATGGCAGTAAAACATTTCTATTTCTGAACCCAAATCTTCTTGAAATGAAGGCCAACATATCATCGCTGCACCTGTCTACTTTCATCAACTGATGGATAAGGACACTAAAATCCTTTTACATTTTCTGACATATCATCATTTAAACAATACTTTTCCTTTTGATCTTCAGACTAATGTGAATACAGAGGAACTTCGATTATCCAAACAACACGGGCAGGGAATATTCTGTTCAGATAATCGAATGTTCGGATTATCGAATGTTCGGATAACACAGTGTAGCCAAGCATTGGGACCTTGTGATCTTGCCGGATAATCCGAAATTTGGATAATTGAGTGCCGGATAATCGAGGTTCCTCTGTATTTAGAAATGTTGTACTGCATCTGCGTTGTGTTTGCCCACTCATTCAACTTGTCTAAATTTCCTTGAAGCCTCCTGGCATTTTCCTCTCAACTCTCAAAACCTTGGAGGTTTATTAATAAACAAACTTGGATTTGGTTCATTTAGTTTCCTCATCTAGTTCATTTATATATACCATGAATAGCTGGGCCCTAAGCACTGATCCTTGCACTACACTTCTAGTCAATGCTTACCACTCAGAAAAAAAACATTTATTCCCACTTTGTTTCCTAGCTGACAAATAATTTTCAATCAATGTTTATATATTAACCCTTATCCCATGTGCTTTAACTTTGCTCACAAACCTCTCACAAAGAATCTCAAAAGTGGTCCAAATCGACATTCCCCTCCATTCTACTGGTTTCATCCTCACAAATCTCCAGTCGATTTGTTAAGCATTATGTGCCTTCATTTGTCTTGTCCAATCTCATAAATGCTTTCTAAATGTTCTGTTATTGTGTCTTTCCCCATGACAGAGGTTTGGCTACTTGGTCTATAATTCTCTCCCTCCCTCTTGAAATCATGAGGTTCCATTTACCACTTCATTAGGATTATGGAATATAGATTATCAGGCCCTCTGATTTGTCAGCCTTTCATGTCCCAGTATGATTTTTTTCACTAATACTGATCTCCTTCAATTCTTTGGTTCCCCAACATTTTTGGAAGATTATTTGTACCCTATTTTGTGAAGATGGAACCAAAGTATGTGTTCAATTCTTCTGCTATTTCTTTATTCCACATTATCATTTCTCCAGCTTTTGATTGTAATGTGCCTCCAATTGTTTTTACTAATCTTTTTCTCTTCTCTTAGTGGGAACATTAATCTCGAGAAGTGCATATGCAATTGAATGACAATTAATCTCTCCCCAGTTCTGACAGACAGGTGAAGCTAGCTGTCACATTGCAACTTCACATTTTTTTTCTGTGGGACTTGGGCATCACTGGTTGGCCAGCATTTATTGCCCAGCCCTAGTTGCCCTTGAGAAGGTGATGGTGAGCTGCCTTCTTCAATCGTTGCATTCCATATATTGTAGGTAGCCCCACAATGCTGTTAGGAAGGAAATTCCAGGATTTTGAACCAGTGGCAGTAAAGAAATGGTTATACATTTCCAAGTCAGAATGCTGAGTGGCTTGGAGGGGAACTGCAAGTGGTAGGGTTCCCATGTACCTATTTTCTTTCTAGACTGAAGTAATTGTGCACTTTGAAGGTGCTCTCTAAGGATCTCTGACAAATTTCAGAAGTACAACTTGTAGATAATGTACACTGCTGCAACTGAGCGTCAGTGGTGGAGAGAGTGGATGTGGTGCCAATTAACCAGGCTGCTTTGTTCTGGATGGTGTTAGGCTTCTTAAGTGCACAGTCATACAGCATGGTAACAGACCTTCGGTCCAACTTGTCTACGCCGACCAAGTTTCCTAAACTGGACTCGTCCATTTGCCTGTGTTTGGTCTAAATTCCTCTAAAATTTTTCTTATCCATGTACCTGTCCAAATGTCTTTTACATGTTACAGTTGTACCCATCTTTATCACTTCCTCTGGCAGCTTGTTCCAGAAATGCACCCCGCTCTGTGTGGAAAAAGTTGCCCCTCAGGTCCCTTTTAAATCTTTTCCCCTCTCAACTTAAACCTATGCCCTCTAGTTTCGGACTCCCCTATCCTGGGGAAAAGACCTCGGCTATTCACCTTATCTATGCCCCTCATGACTTTGTAAATCTCTATAAGGTCACCTCCTACGCTATAGGGAAAATAGTCCCAGCCTATCCAGCCTCTTCTTATAACTTAAACCTTCCCATCGTGGTAGCATGCTTGTAACTCTTCTTTAATAACATTCTTCCTATAGAAGGGAGAACTGTATGCAGTTCTCCAAATGTGGCCTTACCAAAGTCTTGTACACCTGGAACATGACATCCCAACTCCTGTACTCAATGCTGTGACCAATGAATGCAAGCATGCTAAACAATTCCCTCTACATTTGCAATCTGTCTATCTGTGATGCAGATTTCAAGGAACAATGGACCTGCAGCCAGAGGTCCAGATTCAAATGCCACCTATTTCAGAGGTGTGCCATAACATATATGAACAAGTTGATTTCAGAATATTGAGACTCATGTTTTCAGGACGCTTGTGGTGCAGTGGGGAAATACCCCTACCTCGCAGACGAGAGGTCCAGGTTTAACTCCCACTGGTTCTGGAGGTATGTACTAACAACTCTGAATAAGTTGAATAGAAAACGATTGGAGATTGATAGTCTAGCTTTTCTTAGCAATCAAGCTGCTATAATTGTAACCACCTTGTACCTCTTTCCCAGTAAAGTTTTGGGGCTCCACTTCCATCACTAACAATCAATCAACTCAGGCTTGCTGTCAGGTCTTATGACCCCCTTCACTTTACTTTAAGTTAAAGCCACATTTCTAAACATAACGACCATCTAATTGTAAGACTTCAGCGAAGAAAATCTACATAGATTCAAGACAGAAAACTTGTTTTGTGCACTTTCATTTTGCTAAAATTATTGGCAGGAGCTTTTTGACAGCAAAGTGAACAATTCTGTAAAAGATTTAACAGTATTTCAGGTGTCAAGCTGGATTCACTGGGTTGAGATTTTGTTAAATTGGAGGGCATCAGTCAAGGTCATCTTCAAAGACAACAGGCTTATACTCTTCATTGCTGTACAGGTGGAAGTGTTGTCGTTTAGACTGGATGTTAATATAAGATTTATCTCTGCCCACTCAAATGACATGAAAGATTAAATGGCACTCATTTAAAGAACAGGAGAGTTCCCACTCCTGTTTTGGTCAATAGCTATTCATCAATCAACATGAAACTGATCAAGAAAGCAGCTCACCAACATATTCACTTGATTTGTTTTGCATTGGCAAAGAAAGTGATGGCCTGGTCAGTGCCACCCACATCCAATGAGAGAGTAAGTAAAATTCATTAAAACAGAATTTCTGGTCATGATCACATTGCTGTTTGTGGGATATTACTATGCACAAACTGATAGTGACTACAAATGAAATGTACTTCATTAGCACTTTGGTCATGAAAGTGCAATATATTGTAAATGTAAGTCTTTCTATTTCCATTTTACTTCTTTTTATCAATGCTTTTTTCTCATGTTTCCATTTATTATTGTATTTTACCTTTTTCACAATTTCAGTGGAAAGTGTGTTCTCCCACACCTGGCCCAGCAAAAGGTGGCTTCCAATGGAACAGAATGGCAGTATAGGTTTGGTGCCTGGCAGGACGGCCTCCCGGTGAGGCAGTCTTGGCCTGGGGTAGCAGTCTTGTTCCTGCATAGAGGTCTCAATTTGTCATGGAGGTCACCTTTGGCAGCTTCCGGGTATTTCAGCAGCCCAGTGTGGAGGTCTCGTCCTGGTCTTGGTCTAATGTGACAGTCTCAGCCTCGCCCTGTGTGGCAGCTTCTGCCCAGTTTTCCATTGTACCCTAAACCTATTTATGACTTCTGACATTAATTCATGCGCCATGTTGTGGTGACTTAAAAAACATTTCACTTTTTTTTTGTAAAAATACACATTACAATAAATTGTTATTCTATTCTAACATCAAAACAGTATTAATTTAGGTTTAGCAACAGGAACATAGGAGTAATGAGGGAAAATATCAAACAGGAGAAAAAAGGATACATCTGTTGCTGGGGCATAGATAACGTGGAAATGGCCAACATCTGCAGTTTAGACAACAGTGATCTTATCATTCTAAATATCATGCTCAGTAAAGCAGAAACAATCTTATCTTTACTACTATTATGTACAGATAAAAGAAAATGCTAGGTTTTTAAATTCAGATTTGATTGTTCCTATTGGATACTACCTCTAAGATGACATTTCTGATTTCGGGTTGCTCTTTAAAGATGAAAGTCTTTTCACTGAACAATTATTTAAATCTCAATCGCCTGACTTGTACTGCAACCACAGAGTAAGAACCCACTCCGGGGCATGTTCACGTTCCCTACCAATCCGCCCATGTCCCTGGATCTCTCAATCATCTGAAGACAATTCCTCACACACTCGTGGGAAAACAACCCGTCTTTGTCGTTTTCTTTAGTGTGAACGCTTTTTTTCTCTTTTAAAATTTGTGGACATTCAGTTGCATGCAAGCATGTACATTGGCGGCTTACTATTAGTCAAAGATCTTAAGCTGAATTTTACCAAATTTCTTTTAAGTCCAGAATTTTTCTCTACACTGTTTAAAATGCAGCTAAATGAAAATGTAGCAAAAACGTGTGGGGAGCCGATGCTATTGAGTCCTGCTTTCTCCCACCCCTACTTGGCTTAGGCTATATCGAACTTCCTGCATTTTTTTGAAAAAATTTAACTTTGTAAATGCAAAGTTGACTCATGTTTAAGTTTTGGCATAATTACTGTACTGCAACAAATTACGTTTCTAATAGTGAAATGAATCTTACTTATTGCAGGTTACCAATTGAAGTATTCTTTTGGGTTCGATCACGTGACATCCGATCATGTGACTATAAATCACGTGACAGTGGCTCACTGTTGTTACAGTGTGCTCTTTGTTTTAATGTAGTTTACAAATTGTAAAAACTTGCATTGTAGTGTAATTTTCGTTTCAGATTTCAAAACCGGAGAGTAAATAATTTGCACCTAGATAGTTCAAATTCAGGCAGTATTATTACCTATGTTATATTTAACTTACTTCCGAATATGTATTGTTTATACTTGTAGCAACGTTGGTAACCAGAGGATATGACAAAAATGTTATTATTTTGCCGGATTATGTGGAGAAGGGAAACTCGGAAGTGGGATGAAGCGAGTTGTTGTTGGTACAGACATGATGGACCAAACTGTCGTCTTCTGTGCTGTAACAATGTCATTAAATTTGTAGAAATGAGTTATGATCTGAAATGCTTCACTTCAAATGTGGGACTTCCATTAGAATGAGATTTGATTTTACTGTGCAGGGGAATTGTAAAACTTCTTGAAATTATGGCCTTTGTGTGGAGCCACAGAAAATGAGATACTAAATGAGTATTTTGCCTCAGTATTTACTGTGGAAAAGGACATGGAACAAATAGATGGTGACATCTTGCAAAATGTCCAGATTACAGAGGAGAAAGTGCTGGATGTCTTGAAACTGTGAGAAACAAAAGCTCACTCACTTTAATAATTTCAGTCCGAGACGAATATCTGAATCAGCCGTTTATTTGTACACCTATAGGTGGATGCTTTGTCTAATTACCAGGTAAGGCAATGACAAAATGCACACCAAATCCAACAAACTCTAGAAATTTATACAGTTTGAATCCCCATATTTTTCCTTATTCCATTGTTTGTTCCCTGCTTCGCTAACGTCACAGATTTCCTTAAGACTGATCCCACAACTTCTGTTTATCCTGTCTTGTCCGTGACAAACTCTTATCTCTGACTCCCATAAGGGTGTTTGACGTCAGTCTATTGTAGATTATTGATTAGGCATATCTTTTCTTCTATCAGCATCTATTTCCATCCAGAGGCCACTTTGACCTCTTTAATTAGGGTTTGTTCCTGTGTCTCGGTGCAAGTGGGGAAAACATGCTTTCCTGTTTGCCCATATATCCACCATTGTTCGGTATTCATGTCTCATGCTCACATATCCTTTCTTTTTGCTGAATATGTATTTTCTCATTCCTATTCTGTATCAGAATTTATACTTGCAGAAATAACATTAATTCATTTATATCCCACAAACTCATTTACAAAGGGTCTAAAAAAGTAATAATACAGTAGTAAACAGAC
>NC_057711.1:117316019-117317475 GCF_004010195.1 Chiloscyllium plagiosum | reverse complement strand
GGCTGTTTTCCCTGGAGTGTCGGAGGCTGAGGGGTGACCTTATAGAGGTTTACAAAATTATGAGGGGCATGGATAGGATAAATAGGCAAAGTCTTTTTCCTGGGGTCGGGGAGAGAGAACTAGCGGGTATAGGTTTAGGGTGAGAGGGGAAAGATATAAAAGAGACTTAAGGGGCAACTTTTTCACGCAGAGGGAGGTACGTGTATGGAATGAGCTGCCAGAGGATGGAAGCTGGTACAATTGCAACATTTAAGAGGCATTTGGATGGGTATATGAATAGGAAAGGTTTGGAGGGACTAGATTGGGTTGGGATATCTGGTCGGCACGGACAGGTTGGACCAAAGTGTCTGTTTCCATGCTGTACATCTCTATGACTCTATGATAAATTGGTAGGAGTAGAGAGAAGGAGCAAGGGAGGGTTATGAACTGCATAACTCTGACAAAAGCTAAAAACCGGATAAACTGGCCATTTGTGGTATATGATCCATTGATTGCATTCTTGGCCATTATTTGAATAATTAACTAGTAACCATTTGAACTTGTTGTGAAATGTCCTGCACTGGTTTATTATATTGAAGGTGATGTAAAGTAACTCTTTTTGAGAAGTGCAAAATGCAAGTTTACAAATGAGTTTTCCATTGGTAAGGCAAAGGGAGTCCTCAAATGTGGACCTGGCTCTGACGTAATATGAGGTTAGCATTTATTATTAAAATAAACCAGTTCTCAAGATTAATATCCCCGTTGTCAAATCAAATTTGGTGAATTTACACTTTAAAACAATAACCTCCTAGACAGTCAATTACTGTTGTTAGCCTTGTTAGTCACATTAAATTTTTACTAGTTTCAAATAAATTTTTAAATAAATGTCTTTATTTAAGATTAAGAGGAGACGTGATGGCTATTATTTCTCTTGCACATGCATATTAAAGTTATTAAGGACCTTTGTAATGCGGGGAAAGTGCCCCTACCTCTGAGTCAGGGTACCAAAGTTCTAGTCTCTACTGTTCCAGACATGTAGAGTAATGTCTCTGAACAGTATGTTTTAAAAATATGCAAAAGATTAGGGGAGAGTGCAGTAGTTATCCTGAGCCGCAGGTAATGTTCTAAGGGCATTGGTTCAACTCACAACATGAGACATAGTTAAATTTGAATTGAATGTAATGCTTGCTTAATGGCAACTAATGTCAATGTTTAAGTGCATAAAGTTAGGGTAAAAGGTCTCTTGTGCAATAGTACTGCCTTTGCCTCTGATTCAGGAGGACCAGGTTCAAGTAGGTAAAAACAATGACTGCAGATGCTGGAAACCAGATTCTGGATTAGTGGTGCTGGAAGAGCACAGCAGTTCAGGCAGCATCCAAGGAGCTTTGAAATCGACGTTTCGGGCAAAAGCCCTTCATCAGGAATAAAGGCAGTGAGCCTGAAGCGTGAAGAGATAAGCTAGGGGAGGGTGGGGGTG